>NW_028324243.1:1518138-1821766 GCF_054372755.1 Phalangium opilio
GGATTTTTCGGGGGAAAGGTGCTCCGATCTTAAAATGGATGATATTTTTTGGAAAAAGGTCGAAGGGTCAAAATTATACTTTCAAAAATCACGTGTGAATTCTCCCAAGGTTTTTATTTTCTCGTAATTATCAGGTATAAGAATTTCTATCGCTTAAGGGTAATATTATGGAATTTTTAAGTGGAGATATTTTACTATAAAAAGACCCCGAGTTTTTGTTAGGAAAGTCAATCGAAAGTAAATGTTTGAAACTGCACTGCTCGTTCCTGAATAAAAATACCCGTGATGTGTTGTGAGTAATACTATTTTTATAAAAATATGGCTATGTTTCGCGATTTGAACTTACACTTAACAAAAAGCGGTGTAACGGTAACTGTTTGTCCGCGGGGAAGAGACGTAGAACCAACAGTTATTGTTGAAAGTGGAAACTTTATTTTAATACCGTATAAAATATGGTACATCTTGAACAAACGTAAATCTGAATTCGCGGCCTGTATGCAGAAATCGTCAATTAAATTTTTACGTTGTCAAAACATCTATATATCTATTACGAATTTGGGTCTTGTCTTTACGTATGACGAAAGCGTTCCAGTAACAATTAAACCCGAAGTATTTGCGCTTATTATGCAAGACCCCATGAACGGGTTTATTTCAACCCATATTAACTTTATTATTAATCAAAGAATTTTCATAAAAAATATGCTACTCACCTTTCGAATTCTTTTGGGTGATTTTGAAAAAAAACTATTGGATGTTAAACGCGAGTATAAAACTACCTTACACGCATTTTGCAGCACGTTAAATTTAACCGATCTGTTAAAATCTTACGAAAATAATTTACGTAATCCTCAAAATATTCAATGTGTTTTAAGCATTCAACAAATGATTTCGTACTGTTTAATTGAATTTTAAAAAATCTTTTAATAACATGTAAAATTAAAATACAACAATAATAAATGGTATATATTTGGAAAAAGTTAATATTTTTTAGAAAAAGAGTTAAACATTTAAAGGATAATCAAAAATTTCCATAAATGCCGTATTAATATCATCGGGATGGCCGCGACAGGGGTAATGAATATTAACCATAAAAACGGGGAAGCAAATACCCACTATCTTATTATAGCGGGGACAGGATAGAGTTCTACAATAGAAAGCCTTTGAAATATTTCTATCGATTTCAGACACCTCTCTTCCTTTACAAACGCAGCACGGTACGAATACGTATGAATGAGTTTCGAAGATTCTAAAATACATAGCTACTTTTACTTAACTATAGTTTTTAATGGTACAAATATCACTTACCCTGCAGATGCCCTTTCTACAGCTAAAGCTGCGGTAATTTCTAACGGTACTTGGGTTCTATAAAAAAACACTCTTAAGAAACTAGAAGCTTAAAAACAACTAGTAAACTTTTAGCTTACAGAGAGTCCATCTCCTGTAACTGCGGCTGAGGATTATCTTCTGGGATACCCATGTTTTTTAAGACTTTCTCGGATGAAGCGTTAAAAGAAAATGATAAAGTTTTCCCCTAGATTTCTACTATTTAAAGAATTATTATAAGGCGTTGTCAAGGATAACAACTTTCCTAGCTTTAATTTTTGATATTCGAGAGGCTCTTGAAAAACATTGGTTACAGTGTTCGTATTTTAGGGGGGATTTTTAATAGAATGTTTAAGCTTCATATAAATGACGAGACATTTTTTCTTAAAAACTTATATATATATATTTTATTCATTTATTTGATAGACATAATTAGGAATATTTCTAAGATAGAGAGGTGAAGCGAATCTAGAATTGAGAAGAAGGTCAATAGGCAAGTAATATTCATAGTAGTTGAGACAGATAATTGATTGATAGAGAGGACAGTCTTCGTGGTTGCAGAAGTAGAGCTTGTAGTGCGTAGTTTGAAGTTGATATTGGATTGACAGAGAATAGTTCGTTGGAGAGTAGTTTTTACAGCGAGGACAGGGGGTGATTCGAGAGTACATGTAGCTATAATAAAAAATATATAAGTAAAATCGGTTTTTTAAAACAAAAAAGGTTTTTTAACTTACTTTAGATCAATTTCGTCATCCGTGGCGTGTAGGTCTTCTTGTAGAAAGTAATTGTAGGATTTAGGAAGATGGGCGTTGTTAATGTAGTAAGAGTTAGTGGATGTTTGATAGATATTAACTGGATGGAATTGTCCTTCCATCCAGCTGAGACAAATTAATGTATGGTAGAGAATACAGTTGTGGTTCATGCAGTAAAATAATTTAAAGGATATAGTATTAGTATTTATTATTCCGGAAAAGGTACGAAAATTATATTGGAAGTGGTTACAGGATGAACAGGGAGTAATATAAGAATACATGGCGCTGTAAAAATCTATATTAATTTCGATTAAAATTAACAAAATAGTTTTTTAGCTTACTCTAAATTAATTTCTACATCTTCGGTATCTGAATAAAATGCATTTTCATTCTCGTCATCACTTTCGGATGCGCTATATAAAACAGTATTAGTATATATCTTGCTAGATATAAGACAAAAAAACTTACGTTTCTTCAGATGATTCCGTAGAGACCACATCCGGGTCGTCCGCTTCGGCGAACATATCAATACTCGCGATTAATTCGTTTATTTCCTCCTCCACTCCATCTGGGATATCATCTTCCTCGAGGATGATGATTGGATCAACTTCCAATTCATCATCGATATCCCAGAGTTGGGGTAGAGCGCTATATATAAAATAGATCCGGTATTAAAAAATAATTTTAACTTGTTAGCTAAAATAACTTACAATTCCTCAGCCGGTTGAACAGCGTTTGAGTCAAAAGATTTTGCTGGACACATTTTTTCTAGTAGTACTCTAGACTTTGAAGATATTTTCAAACTTAAAGTTTTTTTGCGTTATGATGTGAAACTTTGAAATCCGTTCAGTTTATATATGAAATTTTCAAGGTTGTTAGCTTAAGAAGTCTAGTTAGGAATTTGTAATGAGCGTCGAGGTCATCCCTGGTTTTCTTAGAAAAATATTTAACTGTTGGTTTTTTATGTATTAACGACTTTAAAGAAGGGTCCATATTAATGAGCGTCCCTATCGAAAAATATTTATCAGTCGTTTTAAGAAGGGTGCATATTATAAATGTATAATTTTAAAAGAGGCCCTCACAACGTGCGTGTTTCTTATAAGATATTATTACTTTTCAGACTTGAATGAAAAACAATTTTCGGAATTAAATACCACAGGCCAAACTGAGTTACAGAGTGGTCAGGATCTAAACTGTCTTTTTTGTGAAAAAGACGATATTGCTAGTTTCTCATCTATTGGTGGTGAAATTCATTACTGTGTGAATACCGAGTGCGTTAAATTTAAACGGGCTATATACAAACAGTACGGTAAAGTGTTAATTAGCAATATTGAAAACGCTTACGCGATTTTGGACAATAGTTTTTTTTGTATAAACTGTAATCAGTTTTGTTACAAAAACCAACGTCAAGAAAAAGAGTGTTCATATTGGGATAGTGAAGAGGAACCAAATTACTATCTCTGCTCTTTCCGTAAACACAAATGAAGGAAATTTGTTCGTTCAACCTATCAAACATTTTAAAAGTCGATAACGATTGCAAAACTATTGTTCCTCGGTTGGGTACATTATGTTTAATCGAAATTGAAGACAATCGTCAGAAATTTGCGCAAAAGTATAAAATAACCCATACCGTGATTAGAAAACTCGTTTGCGAAGAAATTTTGAAAAACAAGTTTGAGTGTTATGTTGTAGAACTATCTTGGTATTCTTATAGATATGCTTGGACATTTCTAAAACCAATTGATACAGTAAATTGTGGTCAGCACGTACCGACTACTACATGTAAATTAGGTCGGATTCACAAGTACTATAAAAAACAAAACTGGCGTTGTCAACATCGTGAAGAGGCGGCCTACGTTCTGGGATACGTTTGTCACGACAGCGACGCTGTTCAAGCAGTGCTTAACACGGCTATTGTTAAAATCACTTACGAATTCAACTCTACGCTGACGTATAAAAACCCATTTCGTAGGAATTACGCAACATCTAACAGCTTCACCACAAATTTCATGAAGCTGTTATATATAAAAGTTGTAATCAATTCTTTACGGTTCGGCAATTACTCATTATCATCCTTATCAGATAACTTGTCTACATTTAAGAGGAAATTTTATTTGACTCGATACTGTATTTTTATAAACGATGAATTTTGTGACGAAGAAACACTTGATAACGTGTCTGAAGTGATTTTTTCAAAGAATGCCAGCAATAAATCTTACGAAGATTTTCAAAATGCCAATCCATCTTTCCTAGAACTTGAAGGTGAAGATTGGGATTGGTAAGGATTTGCAAGATAGTGAACCATCATTTACCTTTTAGTGAAATAAAAATTCAAAAAATGGATTCCGGGGTTGGAGAATGCATGCATCACATGGTTTTTGGTTCAAGTAACAATATAAATTATCGATTTTCGAGTTACGCGTGTGGCGAAGCTTTTTGTATTAAATCACAAGCTGCGAACGCGATACCTCGGTTAGGTACGTTATGCCTGATCGAAATTGAGGACAATCGTAAAAAGTTTGAAGGAAACAATCTAATATCGAAGTATGCTATTGCTCAACTTGTACACAGTGAAATGTTAAAAAACTTGTGGACCAACAACATTGTTAAAGTATCTCGTAACCGATATGATTTTTGGAGAGATGTAGTCTCGATCGATACCAGGGATTGCGGACGTTACATCTTGACTACGGAGTGTAAACTAGGACGTTTACATAAATACTACCCTCATGAACTTGATCAATGTCAACATTCGAGTCAAGCAGCGTACGTTTTAGGGTATGTGTGTCACGATCAAGCGAGTGTTGAATCGGTATTAAACACAGCAATTATAAAACTTTTGTATGAATTTAACACTCGTTTGATCATAAAGGATAAAAATGGCAATTATGATTACTTCTATTATATTAATGGTGATCCCCGTATTAGTTATACTGTTAATGTGATAAAGTTATTATATATTAACGTAGTTATTGAAGAATTGCATAACTTTAATCATTCGTTAATGGATTTAACTTTCACTTTCGAAAAAATGAAAATAAAATTTAATCTCTTTACAGAATCTAAAAATATTCCAAGAATTTTGAGAGATAAAATCGGTTTAATATATGACCCCACTTTTAAAGTATTTTCAAAAGACGCTATTGATTATGCACGCCTAGAGTTGCAAAAAATAGAACAAAAACTGTTATATTCATTTCCAAGTTTTTGGAATTATTTTCACAGAATTTAACCCCAGAAAGAACGCTGTCAATTATACTTTACAAGATAGTGAACCTTTTGGTGAAATAAAAATTCAAAATGGACGTACCGAACGTTTTTGCTGTTGAATCACGTAAAAATGTAAATCATCGGTTTTCGAGTTACGTGTGTTACAAACCTATTAGTATTAAATCAGAAGGTGCAAACGCGATACCTCGATTAGGTACATTATGTTTGATCGAAATTGAGAACAATCGTATAAAGTTTGAAGGAAACAATCAAATATCAAAGCATGTTATTAATCAACTTGTACGTCGCGAAATGTTTAAAAACTTGTGGACTATCAACACCGTTAAAGTATCTTACTACCGAAGTGTATATTATCGCACACGAAATGATGGTGGTGAATGGGCGGAATTGGCCTCTATCGACACCAGAAATTGTGGACGCTACGTTTTTAGTACGGAATGTAAACTAGGAAGTATACATAAATACGACCCTAATGAACTTGATCAATGTCAAGATTCGAATGCAGCAGCGCACGTTCTAGGATACGTTTGTCACGATCAAGCTAGTGTTGAATCGGTATTAAATACTGCAATTATAAAACTTTTGTATGAATTCAACACTAGTTTGATCATAAAGAACAGACAACACAATGACACCCCCTGGAATATATATATTATTACACCTATTAGTTATACTATTAATTTGTTAAAGTTATTATATATTAACGTAGTTATTGAAGAATTGCATAGATATAGGTATTCTTTAATGTTTTTAACTTTCACTTTCGAAAAATTTAAAAATAAATTTACTCTCATTACAAGATCTCCATATCTTCCAGATATTTTGGAAGGTAGAGATAGAGATGGACACCTAATATTAGCGTATGACCCCACTTTTAATGTGTTTTCAAAAGACGCTGTTGATTATTATCATCGTCAAGACTTGGAACAGATGGAAACACGCTTTTTAAATTTATTTCCAAATTTTTGGAATGTTTATCGCAGAATTTAATCGTGATGTAATCAATACAAATAAACATTGTTTTTTAAAAAATTTATTTCATCCTTTGATTTCTTTTTACACCATTGACACAATCCTTTTTTAAAAATTAATCTTGTTGATTTGTTTTTTACAATATAGACACAATCCTGATCTTATTTAAAATAAATCCGGTAGTATATATGGTAACATTAAAGGGTATAAACCTAATATCGCATAGCTGTCATTCCTTGTCCACATTGCTGTAATTAACCCAATAGGTATAGTTATAGGTAAAAAAACAAGAAATGTACCAACTCTAAAAGAATATGAAATTGCAACCTCAAAACCCCGTAATATACAACATCTATTATTACAATATTCTTCAGTCTTGGGTTTGCTTGTAGTTGAAACGTATTTCTCCGTTGGTGGTACATCTCTACCTATCTCATCGATAGAACAATGTATAGGTATGTTGCATGTCGAAAACCCTTTCACAATTGGGCATTCCGGGGAATATTTCCGATGCTCCTCATTTACTTTATCATTAGCTTTCCAACTATGTAATGTTATATCGCAATAAAAACATTTAACGGCGTCGCCTTTCTTTAAATAATAAAAACCATGTTTCGCAAACTCTGACGGTCTTATATTACTAACGGGGTAATCTTTAAAAGTTTCGAGCCGTAGTTTTTCCCAGTTCATTATAGCTTTACGTTTTGTCCCGAACTAATATAATTTCAAACCCTGTTGCTGATATATCTTACAAATTTTACCTACGTCACAACACCACACGTGACTCACACGTGACTCGCATTTGATTGACAGGCGTGGGATTCTGAATTATGCAAATTATAATCATTTTCGCTTCATTTGCATGGTTTAAGGTCGGATCTCTGAATTATACAAATTTAGATCCTAATTTGCATAGTCAAAAGTGGGATTTCTGAATTATGCAAATTTGGATCATTTTCGGCTAATTTGCATGCCTAAAAGTGTGGTAACTTACTACTGACATGTCTTATCTTTATTTTGAGTAAAATTAGAGTAGAAAATGGTTTTTTTTTTAAATATTTTAGAGTAGATTCGGTCAAACGCGTTTCTGGTGTTCGGAAAACTCTTCGTGAAAAGAGATTGTTAAATTTAACGAGTTCGTCTGTATCTACTGCTGGGATATTATAGCCTCCAAAACCAATTTAACACCCGATGCATTTTTACTAATTTAAAACTTTCTGCCTTTTCAGAAGTTATTAAGTCGGTGAAAATGACCAACATATCATGCAGTTTCACGCTGGATTTTGTGCAGTTTCACATTGCATGAGAGAACTACCCTTGCCTAAAGGGTTATAGCTCTGCATGTTAGAACTGTCCTCTTAAGTTCTCTCAAGGTGGAACCTTGCTATGAATATAGCGCTATTCGCGAATAAATCAAACACTCTGAAAGGTGTTATGCGACACTCATATAGAGTAAAAAATTAACTTTTAGTTCGATATAAGAGTTAAAAAGGTGTTAAACTACACCTCTATTGCACCATTTTATTCTTATCTTTGACACCAATCGCTCAAATAAGTGTTATTAAACCCTTTTAGGGGTGTAAATGAACACCTGTAACGGTGTCAAATTTGGACCCATATAAACTACTTTTAATGGTGTTAAGGCACACCCCATATTCTTAGAGTGTACCAGCATAGTTTTTTCCTTGTTTTTTTTGCAATTTGCAATTAAACAACAGAAAATCGAGGGAATCTTGCAATAGTATACAAGTAAGAGACTCGAGGGAATCTTACAATAGTATACAAGTAAGAGACTCCAGGGAATCTTACAATAGTATACAAGTAAGAGACTCCAGGGAATCTTACAATAGTATACAAGTAAGAGACTCCGGGGAATCTTGCAATAGTAAACAAGCAAGAGACTCCAGGGAATCTTGCAATAGTAAACAAGCAAGAGACTCCAGGGAATTTTATAATAGTATACAAGGAAGAGACTCGAGGGAATCTTACAATAGTATACAAGCAAGAGACTCCAGGGAATCTTATAATAGTATACAAATAAGAGATGCGAGGAAATCTTACAATAGCATCCAAATACGACACTCCAGGGAGTCTTACTACAGTGTCCGAAGTAGAGACTAGAGGGAATCTTGCTATAGTGTCCAAATGAAAGACTCTCTGAAATCTTACAATAGTGTCCAAAAGAAAAGACTGCAGGAAATCTTACATTAGCATTCAAATACGACACTCCTGGAAGTCTTACTACAGTATCCGAAATAGAGACTAGAGGAAATCTTACTATAGTGTCAAAAAAAGAAACTCGAGGGAATCTTACTATAGTATCCCAATAAGACACTCCTGGGAATCTTACTATAGTGTCCGAAAATGTGACTCGGGGAGTCTTACTATAATGTCCAAATAAGGGACTCGAGGGAATCTTACTAAAGTGTCCAAAAAGAGACTCGAGGGAGTATTACTCTAGTATCAAAATATGAACACCCGATGGAAACTTACAATAGTATCCAAAATAGAGATTCGAAAGAATCTTACTATAGTGTCCAAAAAAGAGACTTAATGGAATGTCCAATTAAGAGACTCGAGGGGTACTGCTACAAGTCTTGTAAATTTAGAAATCCAAACTCAAATAAGTCTCGTTTTTGGACTGCCGGTGTACCTAGTGGGGACTTATTACGGTACTTAAATAAGTCTTGAAATTCGAACCGCGATTTTGGCAAGGGTAACCTCTCAAGCTGAAAATACGAGGGTCCCGACATACATAATATCGAGTCACCGTGATTACGTGGTGCTTAGGCGAACGTCAGCAAAACCGCACGTCTTTCGAGGGATCAGGCAATAGCGTATTCCCCCGGTATTATCTCTTTGGAGGTTTTAATGCAGTAAATCCGGTCGATATGCCTACAATCCGTTCTAATATTGAAATAAAAGTTGTAAAAAGTAATCCCGAGTGTATTTCCGCGATATACGGCGTAATACGCTTCCCATCGTACACCCTCAGAGAGACTTTATTACAGAGTGGCTTACCCCTTTCCTTATAGAGTATTACTTTTGCAAACGCCATCTATGATGTGCAAAAATAAAAACGGTCGTCGCCTTGATTCACGTATTGTTAACAAAAAGGTATTATTTTCTATTGACTAGTAAGATTTTTGACAATAATTTGAGTAGAAGTTTTGACAACAACTTATTTTAGATTTTTCGCAATAATTTGGCTAAGGTTTTTCACAATAGAGTAATATCGGTTACGGGGAGGGTGACATTAAACTCCGCCCATTCGCCCTTTTGGAGGCAGAATTTAACATGAGCTCTATAGCCACCAGAAGGTGACTCCATCTGTTGGCTGGGTTAATTTCATTGGCTGAAAAATCAATGACGTCTCACCCCCCTCAGCAAATATAACTCTATAATTTGACTTAGATTCTGGGAAGAAATCCTTTTGCGTATAGCAGTATCACAATTTCTTTCATTGACCACCATTACGCGAGTGGTTTGCCCCTAGCGTGACACCGTTACCCCTTTTTCTAATAGAAACGCTTGTAATATCTGTAAAGTTTTTTTTCTTGAAACTACAATACCTATAAAACTAGAGCTGTACTTCTCTTCCCTATTGAAAGTACATTTAGTATAGCTTTGAAGGCACTGAAGTATTTATCTGAAACATGGTGACATTTAAGAGGGTCTGAGCTAGGCCTAATGCACAATAAATGTAGCGCTATTCGAAAGAAGGGATAATTTGAGCGCAACCCTGCAATGAAAATATTATAGAACTGATTTAAAATTATCTTAAAATATCAAACCACCGTTTTTAGACATTTTCAAACTCACATTTAAATTTAATCCTTTCCTGTTACAACACTCCAGAACATTACACAACAAGATTCCATTTTAAAGGCATGATGTTATGACTGCTATTTACTGTATTTTTTGTAAGCATTCCATGAAATTTTACATATCAGGTTCATACAAACCTGGACATGTCAGGGAAATAAATTTTTGACTAAAAATTGAGGGAAATTTTCAGTAAAATTCAAGCAACTTCGTGAGGCTAGAAGATTACTCCACTCTAAAATACATCCTGAAACTATTACTCAAAAAAAACCTGTGGAGTTATTTGGTGGTGCCAGAGAAATATATGGGGAAAACCTGGATTTGTCAGGGAAAACGGGACTCCAAAAGTCTTATGGATGTACTTACAACTTACCTAAAACTTTATCATTTTTGACCAAATACCACAATTCTTTTCATTCACATCTTACGTGGAAAATACCTAAATTCATACCAACCTGGGTTTTAGCTGTTTCAAAATTTCACATCACTTAAGTTGTGATTCATGAACTAATCCATCAGTAATGATTTTTTGTAATGCTAAGTGTAAACGGAAAAGTTGCCTTCTGATGGCTGAAAATAGAGAATAAATTAAAATTAACTGGCCAAAGGCTTGCCTTACTTTAAAGGATGAGATCCGTTAGTCAGAACTTTAGTTTTTATGGCTCCTGATTCAAACAAGTCTGAAATAGGAAACATTTTTAAAATTCACACAGTTTATATTAATGTATTACACATAATTATTGCCTTGGTTGGACTTGTAAGCGTAACTAATTTTCAAATGGACGTAGTCACTTAAATGAGAGTTGCTAAGCCTAGTTTGAAATTTTTAGGGTTAAAAAAATATGGCACGCGACGCGCGCGAATTTATTTCACGATGGCGCGTGCGCACGTGACTTTCAAGTAAAAAATTCCTTTTGAGGTATAAATAAACACCCTCCACAACATAAAATATTTACAAATGGTACAAAAACACACCAACAGAGAACCCTGAGGCTTGTTTTGACACCCTATAGGGTTAGAATAAACACCTTAAGGTGTTTTTTTAAGTTAATACCTTTAAGGGTACAAATACACCACATCAAAATCCAATTTTTTTTTTACAGTGTACTCCCGAGAGTTCGAGACTCCCGCTGCAATTGCTAGAACGGTCCACCGTAGCAATAGCTGTGACTGGGCCAATGGTAACTCCTACCGCTGAATAACACAGAAATAGGAAAATGCTTTAAAACTATTTTCTAGGAAAGAAGTAAAGACTTTCGTTTTGCTTAACCCCCCCCCCCGCCTGGCACGTCAATAAGGACTTTTTAAAAATAAATAAATTAAGCGGTCCGCCAGCTATTTTACAGACCCTTTCAGTGAATAAATAAATCAATGTTATAACACGCATTTTAAAATTACGCCGTCGGCAATCAAGGATAGGTTTTATAATAACCTCTCGCGTGTCATATTAAGAGTGGTGGTGTCTCTTATATTTTAATACCAGGATGGGGTGAGACGGATTATGTCTGATGGGATAGATCCCATTGAGACCTAGAAACTTAACGGTAGATAATCAAATTTATGTTATAAAAGGGACATAACAAGAACAAAAAATACGACGCTCAAGTTTTGCGATTCTTTGCAATTCTCGGACATTTCCGTGAGCTATGTTTCAAAACACATCAAGTCATAAGGCAATACTGTTATCTTCCCTTAGTAACAATTAATTGGTTAAACTCGTTTTAATCGGGTTTGTCATTTATCTGACATTGATAATCTGTACTTCTACCCTGCCTATTGTAGTTTAATCCTACTTTCGTAATTTTTTTTATCTAATTTAAAGGTATTTTTTACTTAACGTCAGGACTATAGCTTATTGCACAAAGGTTAGAAATTTTCCAAGTTGATAAGACATTTCAAAATTAAACTAGTGCGGTTAAAATCATACAATTAGTTCCGCACAAAGAATATTTGGTTAAACTGGTTATAATTAGTTGAATTGGATTAAAAATTGTGTAGTTATAGATCTTTTAGCCGAAATCGAGCAAAGATAGTTCGAAATTACTATAAAGTACATTTAGTCTTATTTGAACTCGTGATTTTCAACGTTCTGGACATATTTCGTGCCAAGGCTTAGCCAATTTTTTTCTATATCAAAAGAATGTTTTATTTTAAATTTTTGAAACATTGTCCTGGATCATAACCAATGAATTTTGACCCCATTATGACGGGTTAAGAATTTGGATTGAATAGCGCCATGTAACGTGAGTAGTTTCAATTCTTTTCAGATTCATTCTTACATTTTACTTTTAGTTTTGTTTCCAATGAATTTGCATAATTTTTGTAGTGTAAAATTATTACTTAAGCTTTCTCTGCTAAGTATTCGAGTTTTTGGTAGAAAATAAATTTATCCGATGGCAGGTAGGCTATTTTATAATATGCTCAGATAGTAATGATTACCATGGTCCTTCAAGCTAGATGGTCGTATTGCGAAAAGTGTTAGCCACAATGGTGGGAGTTGAATGTTTTCTTCACTAAGAATTTAAGTAGATATCTAGAATTTCTGAATGAGATAATTATAATCATATTATAAATTTTACTGTTTGTGTTTATTTTATATACATTTCGTTTAATATTTCACTTTGTAATCCTCGGAAAAACGTTTGAAAATCGCCCAATGAAAACCCAGTGTTAAGCATCGTAAATTATTAGGTTATTTGCAAAAGCTGGAGAACTACATCCATTTTGAATTTCAACATGGTTTCTCATTTAGATTGCCTTTGCTATGACCATCTAGATTAAATGACCATGGTACTATGTTAAAATGATAGAATACTAAACCTGGTTTTCTAATACGCGTCGGATTTAGACGCGGGAGTTCCCATGTCACCATACTGCGACAAATTAACGTTTGACGCTACCTTAGAATTAAGCAACAATGATTTTCTAAATAAACTCAAATCTGGAACGAGAAAAGAAACAAGGACTAAAGAAAAACAGCTGGACAGCGTAACCGCTTTCCTGGATCCTTACATTCTCGCGCAATTCGCTAACAGCGCTTACAAAGACAAATTTCCTCATAAAAAAGAGGAAAATGAAACTGAAGAAGAATACGGGAAACGTTTGCAACTACTTCAAGGTTGGAAACTTCTTACAACGGCAAGAAACAAGGCGTTCTTGAAAACCATTTGGGGATATTTTGGCGCTGCATTTTTACATCCAGTGCGCCGCAGAATTGTCATTGCCCATAGGGGAACCGATATCCAAAATTTGGACGCGCTAAGAGCCGATATAAAGGGAATCGTTGCGAATAAATATGTCAAACAGATGAAAGCCGCTTGCACATTTACGCAAAAAGTTTATGAAGCCGTTAGTCTAGTCGAGAAAGAATGCAACGTCAAATTTCAAATTTATTTCACGGGACATTCTTTGGGTGGATGGTTAGCCCAAGTCACGACATTTTCCCTCAAGCACCTGAAGTTGCGAGGAAACGTTTTCTTTAAAGTGTCCAACCAAGATGATTTCGACGCGACTTACCACGCACACACTGTGGTATTTGATAGCCCAGGTTCCAGAAACATGTTGTTACAAATGCAAAAAGATTTCGACGTGCGATGTTCTGGAAAAACGAGCGACGTGGATAGCCTGGACATAACAACCTATCTCTCATCACCGAATTTCGTCAACTGTTCTAATTTGCATGTTGGAAAATTGTACCGAATTTTTCCAGAAATTGACAGCGAAAACTATGTATTGTACACATATAATTCTCATCGTCTTGAAGGAATTTTGAAAGTATTGGGAAATCCATCATCACTCCATATTAAGGATGTAGTCGATTGGCCCGAAATTCAAGTCGATTTGTGGTCATCTTTAAAATTTTGGAAAATTGCAAAGACAGTTTTAGGGAAAGAATATGCCAATTTTTTCGATTGGGTCAAAAAAACCAATAATTATGTTCCAAAAGCAAAAGATATGACGGTATATTTAAGAAACAGCGATGAAACAGATTCGAAAGATCAAAAACTGATAACCGTTCGCTACCAAACAAAACCTTGGTTAAGAAATACCGATGCAGCAGATTTGGAAGAGCAAAAATTGATAAAAGTTCGCTACCAATTAAAACCTTTCCGAAAAAATGAATGCAACAAAGGCGTTTTCACTGATTTGGAATTCAAGTTTTTGCAGCATTTCCAGCTATTGAAAATAATCCCGAATAGAATTTTTGCCAAGAATCAAATTTTGGGTGAATTTCAAGAGAAGATAATTCGTAAATTGCAAACTTTGCACCTTCAAGAAGATATCGTTACCTGCAATGCCGATTCGGATATTCGTCAACTTGCGCCGTACGTTAAATGCTTGCTTAGACTTTACCCTGATTTAAATAAACAAGCCGAAGAAGCTTTAACCGATTTTGTAGTTAGGAAACAAATTTACCAAGACATAACCCGAAAATACCGAGACCAAGTCAATTTTTTAAAGATATTAATGGATAAAGATTCAGAAGTTTCTTGGACTGATTTGATGGAATTTTTCCAAAGTGAATCAAACCAAGTGTGCCAAATTCAGGCTGAGTACGGAACCGATATCGCTATGGCAAAGGCTCTGACAACGATTCCAAATTCAAAAAAAGATTGTTTAATTTTGGCTTTTGAATTGCAAAGTATCTTAACAACTGAAATTTTCTTCAATTTGAAGGAATTTTTAAAACACGAAAAATTGGAAGAAACCATAATATTAATCGAAAGCGCCGGAGAATTGCGCTCGAATCACGAACGCCTGCAATTTCTACGAGGTTTGCGAGACGAAATTAGACTTAAATCTAATGTCAAATTCGTTTTAATAACGGATGGAAATAATCACGATTTAAATATAGACCACGTTATTAAACATGACGGAATCACGTGGCGCGAGTTGACCAATGAAGCTCAAGAATGTCTATTCAAGAAAAACGTAATCGAGTTGCAAGGAAAAGAAAAATTGAATTTAGAACATTTTTTTCAACAAGACGACGTAAGTCAACTTGAAGTTCTGGATCCAACAACTATAGTTAAATTGATGAAAAATGAAGTCATCACTATCGGAAAAGAGTTGGAGAGTTTGGGTGACGTCATGGATTATTACGTTTCACGAAGTTTCGAAATAAAAACTTTTATTGATGAGAAAATATTAGATAACGTATCCTCTGAAGACTTAATAGCTGTGAACGATCCCAATAAACCAAACACGCTTCATATAACGAATGATGATGATTTTCGACGTTTAGGGCAAGAAAATAAAACTAAAAACATTCATTGGTTAAAGTATGTTGCAAATTCTAAACTATGTTGGTACAAATCACGTGGTAAACTGGATTATCTACGTCAGTACGTTGAGAAAAGTAGCTCTTGTCAAGTTTCTGAAGATACCTTATTAGATGTATTCGACAAAACATTGATAATTTCGGACACTCCCGGTATGGGAAAATCCACCGTGCTTTACGAATTGGGCCAAAAAATTAAATCAAAATATCCTTCTTATTGGGTAATTAGAGTCAACTTAAACGCGTGCGCAAAGGCTTTAGAATCGGCACAAATTAATAAAGTCTCCATCAAAAGTCCGAAAGAGTTATCGAATTTTATGCTAAAATATATCTTGGCTTGCAGTGAAAACACCAGTTTGAAAACTCCATTCGAAGAAAAGTGTTTTGAATACTCGTTAACCAATTGCGGAGGATTGGTGTTAATTTTTGACGGATTTGACGAAATTAGTCCGAGTTACGAACGCACTGTTATAACATTGCTGGAGGCGTTGACAACAACACGTGTTGAGAAAATTATAATATCAACTAGACCATATACCAAAGAACAGTTGGAAAATTGTTCGAGCAGTTGGGCCTGTAAAATGGTGCCATTTTCCAAACAAGATCAAGAAAACTTCATAGTTAGTTTTCTGCAGAAAGAAATTAATGCCTTGAAAATTTCAATTCCGGAAACGATCGGAGGTTTGAAGGAATATGCCGTAAAATCAATCGAAGCTTTATCCAACTCTATAAACGATAACGAAAGGCAACTTATGGGCGTCCCATTGCAATGCAGATTGTTAGCTTCATATATGCTCCGTACAATTTCAAAAGGGCAATACGAAATAATTGGCAAGGTGTCTTTACTGGATTTTTACGAAGATTTCGTCGAAGGTAAAATAGAAATTTACAATCGCGAAAAATGCTGCCCTCTGGACGGTAACGTCGCTAAAATCCTTGAGCAAAAACGTTTTAAAAATGAAATACGTAAACAGCACAGGCAATACGCTCTCGAACTCTTACTATCGAAAAGCGTAATGGAAGAATTGAATCACCCCGAACTGGAGGACGATGAAAGAGAATTGGAGATTTTACCTTTAAAGGTGGGATTAGTTTATAAAATCGGAGAAAAAATGACGTTCATACATCGAACCTTCGCCGAATACTTTTTACTGGATTATCTATTACATCTTGCTAAAAGTCAGAAAAGAAATAGAGAGAAATTGTCAATTTTGACTCGAGAAATTATGTTAAAAGAAGAGTTTGCGGTAGTTCGATCTTTCCTCGACGTGCTCATTCGAAATGGCCAAAACTCCTATGAAACTGAGAAGATTTTACAAAGTTACGTCGAATTCTTAGCTACAAACTATACCGAAAATCAGTCGGCGTGCTACAACACCTCGAAAGAAACCGTGTTACACGTATTACTCCGCGAAAAGAAACTTCATTTACTCAGCGACTTGATGGACATTTTATCGAAATTCGAACCAAGTCAAGACAAAGATAAACAAAGATCGTTACTGTCTTTAGTTCAGTATCGAGAAAGACTTAACGAAGAAGTGAGTCGATGGTCCTCGGACGGCTCCGCTGGATTATTTTCGCCGTTGTACTTGGCTTGCCGCTTTGGGTATACTAAAATCGTCCAAAAGCTCTTGAAAGCAGGAAGTGACGTCAATGCACTACAGTCTGACGGGTGGAGTCCATTGTACGCAGCGTGCTACTACAGTCCAACGGAGATTGAAGAGGATATACTTTTAAATGGTGCCGAAGTTCAAACAAGTTCTGAAACCGGTGGGTTTATTTTTTAGTTTGTTTCTGCTTTCTATGAGAAGCATTGTAAGAGAGGAACGATAATAAGGACGTTAAGAAATTAGGGGAAAAACCACGTAAAAATTCCAAAAGGTGTATCGTCCTTGTTTTTTTGCATTTTAAATTACAAAACAAGCGCGAAGTAGGAATGGAGAACAGAGTAATGTGGGCGCGCATCAAAGTCCCGGAACCGTATTTTCTGCCGTCCCCGTCAGCAACGTCATCAAAAAGTAGTTTAATAAAGCCAATAACATAATTTAAACTTTTCTTTACGTGTTGGAGGGAAGGGTTCAATACTGAGCTATGAGACGGACTGAAGTAAATACCAACCGTTTTCCTTTCCTACTTCAAAAATTAAATCTATCCCTGCACGATTTTTAACTCTCTTAACTTGTAAGCTCTCATAAGTATTCGTGAAATATACGATTTCTCTCAATTTCTTAAACTTGAAAAATTAAGAAAAAAATATCTAATTTTAATTTTTTTCCAATTCATAATACGGAAATTATATCCTAAGGTTGGGTATAAAATTAAACTATATTTTCTACCCTTTGGCTACAAAAATTGCGAATTTTCTGAAATATAAACAGAAAAATACTAGAAGCGACACAGGGAATCTTTATGGTGTCGCCGCTAAGATACTTAAGATGTTGCCTACGTAATAAGTATTAAGGCCATTTCAAGTGGTGGACTTCACCAAAGCTCGAGAAACCATTGCGAGAACTAACGTTGTATAACCAAGTAAGAAAACAACGTCAATCGAAACTTCTTTTTTAAAGACCTCCAAAACATCACCCTCTATTTCTTTTCAAACGGTTCTGCATTCTATTCGTCTGATTCTAGTTAATGCAGACACGCAGGGTAAGGGAGTGAAAACCGGTAGGAGGGTGATAAAGAAATCTACCCCTTTAGCTCTGGGGCGTGTTACCTCAAGTCAGTCTGCCTGCAGCCCTGTACGCCCCTCAGCTCGGCGGGAAAAAATTTCAAATCGAAGCGCGGCGTCACTGTAGGGATAGCATAGAGTGCACCTAACGGAGATAGAAGGCGAACTAAAATATCAGAAATGTAGTCTACAAACCGTACGACGAACTGGCCATAATACTTATTCCGTAGGCAACGCTTGAGCTATGTTGACACTTGCACTCGTAGGTTGACAACTCGTTTGCCCAACTACTTTTTAAATACTCTTTATTGCTAATTTGAAGCAAATTCAAGAGCCTCGATTCACAGACTATGACGCTTCTGCTAGTGCTATCAGCTCATCTTTTCGTTGATGTTGTCTGCTAAGGCTAAAGAAAATACCCTTAGTACTAGTCTCATCCCGATCCCATGTGAAATACCCCTGAAAACTAGAAACTAGCTTCCAAAGATGCTTTAAGTTCTATCACGAAACAACTTCAAGAAACCGCGTTTGTAATTAGTTTTGTTCACAAATAACTTTGGAAGCGTTTTGAATCGCTTAATTCGAAGCGCTTTCCCATGAAAGTGTGAACGTGGCTTTAGAAGAATCAATCAACAAGGCCAAGCTTTGTGAGCTTTACAGGCTTCACCATTTTTACGCAAAGGTGACGAGGAGAGAAAGATTGTCAGTGTCAGTTCTATTTTTCCTTGAAGAGAGAAGAAATTCCTCTAGTTTTGCAATGATAAATGTCTCTAATTCCTCTCCATGAAGTGTTTTTGACAGTAAAATTAACAGTTGAGTACACAATAACTAATTTTGATAATCATAATTTTTAACCAGGTTACACTTCAATGAAAATAGCCTCTACAAAACAAACCGCTGAAATAGTAAAACTTTTAATCAATGCCGGTGCAAATGTTAACTGCTGTGGATCGAGGGAAGATAGAACGCCGTTACACCTGGTCTCCAAGAAGGGCCACCTTAAAGTCGCAACTATTTTAATTGAAAGTGGAGCTCTCGTCAATGCCTTGGACCTAAAGAACTTTACACCATTGCATTTCGCGTGCAAAAGGGACAATTTGGAGATCGCAGAATTGTTATTGGATAACGGTGCCGCTTTTGAGACCATCAACGGCAATGATCCTTCATCACGTCATACTGAAACGCCATTGCATGTTGCTGCTAAAGAAGGCCACGTTCAAATCGTGAAATTGTTATTAGAACGCGGCGCTAATCACGAGTCAAAGGGCAGATATGATCAAACGCCAATGCACCTCGCCGCTTTGAATGGACAACTTGAAATCGTGATATTGTTACTAAAAAGCGGCGCTAATTACGAGTTAAAAGATAAGGGTGATCAAACGCCAATGCACCTCGCCGCTTTGAATGGACAAATTGAAGTCGTGAAATTGTTACTAGAAAGCGGTGCTAAATACGAGTTAAAGGATAAGAATGATCAAACGCCAATGCACCTCGCCGCTTTTAATGGGCAAATTGAAGTCGTGAAATTGTTACTAGAAAGCGGTGCTAATTACGAGTTAAAGGATAAGAATGATCAAACGCCAATGCACCTTGCCGCTTTTAATGGACTAATTGAAGTCGTGAAACTGTTACTAGAAAGCGGTGCTAATTACGAGTTAAAGGATAAGGATGATCATACACCAATGCACCTCGCCGCTGATAATGGACATATTGAAGTCGTGAAATTGTTACTAGAAAGCGGTGCTAATTACGAGTTAAAGGATAAGGATGATCAAACGCCAATGCACCTCGCCGCTTTGAATGGACACATTGAAATCGTGAAATTGTTACTAGAAAGCGGCGCTAATTACGAGTTAAAGCAGGAATGTATGGAGGGGTTGGAATGGCTAAGGGGGCTCTCGTTGTACCAGAAGCCGATTAGGCTTTACAAGTACGTAACATGCGCCTGGGGGAGCTACACGATATTCTCCGGCAGCCGGCGGCTCGAGATGCGTCGCCCGGCCTCAGCCGCTGATATCTAGCCAAGGCTTAGTGTAGTTTTCGTGTCTAATTTTATTCGCAGAGCTATATTTATGTTGAAATTTAAAGAAAATCTTATAATATTTAGTTGAAGACTTAGTAAATGTCTCACAAAATTTCGAAACTTGAGCTTTAAAACGTTGAATATTTTATAACGCCAACCGAACGATATGGCAAATTCGCCTTGCGGGCTTCCCGATTATCTCGACGGCGACGTCGAGTCGAGGTCCCATCCCATGCAAGAAATAGTAATAGCCGTCGCCGATTGGTCTGGCATTAAAGAGGCTATCTATGGTTAGGGGGCTCATGATTGGTTAAAAGCTTTTTTGTTCGTCTGCTTAGTTTTTACTTCGGGAATATCATGAAATCCATGGCCAAAGCTATGGAAAAGTGGGACTTACGTACTTTATGTGTGAAGCATAATCCGCTTTTGGTTGTACCCTTGATGGTGGAAACATAAGGTGAGTCCTTTTTTTTTTAGAAGTGTAGCTCCTCCCCCTACGTCTGTATAGCTGTCTACTGAGGGCGAAAAATGTCATGAATCGTTAAAAAGGGCATGGCAGAAGTGACTTTTTAGATTTTTTAAAGTTAAATGCGCTGATTCGCCGCCGTTCGCGTACATATTCAATTCTCTCAGCGTAGGCAGAGGACCTAGGGTAGAGGGTGGAGAATTATAGCAAACGATTTTTTTTGGCAGCCAATGAATGAATGAAAATAATTTAAGTGGTAAATACTATTTTTACGTCAGGGTATGAAGTCACTAGCGTAAATTAAGCCTCGCCAGATGTTTCCAAGATCATTTTACGCCGATTAGGATTTGACCTTAGCCATTCCAAACCCTCCATACATTCCTGGTTAAAGGATAAGAATGATCAAACGCCAATGCACCTCGCCGATATGAATGGACAAATTGAAGTCGTGAAATTGTTACTAGAAAGCGGCGCTAATTACGACTTAAAGGATAAATATGACAATACGCCAATGCATCTCCTTCACCGGATGATCCTCACTGAATTCCCGAAATTTTTACGAGAACACCAGTGCTATCGGAGTTAGAGAATGATGCGAACTCCATTGACGTTCCCCAATTTGGCCTGAAAGCGTATTCAAGAATACTGAATAAGCGTAGTGAAACGGCCCTAGACGAAAGTTATTTTTTTAAAGAGATGTGCAGTGGAATTGCCTTGATGGTGTTGATGGTTTAGAAAGTGGAAAGATCAACTAAAATAGTAGGAGAGTTAAAAGTTTAAACCATTTGAAATAACGGAATTAGATTTTACAAACATTGCCAAACCCCTTTCCTTACTTCATTTGAACTGATTTTCCGACGGGATTGGTTGAATTTTCACAGACTGAGATTGGTAAGGGTGAGCATAGCCCACTCGATCACGCGCGTAAGAGGTTCGATTTAGCAGAGACCACTAAACCAATGGCGGAGCAGTAGTTACACGTTTTTTAGACTAATTAAGTGTTAATTATTTTTTAATAAGAGATCATTTAATTTCGTTTTGATTATTTTTCCTTTTATATTTAGAAAAGGGCCTTTCTTTTAAATTTAAGGTCTAGTGTTATGATACCTGAACTTTTCCTTTAAGCTTTGTTTGTCCCTTCTATGATTTACCAACGGATCAATAAATTTCCCGAGTTTTATCTTTGTGAACCCTAACGTTGATTTAACGGGTCTACATGTCACAGGGAAAGTGATAAATTAAGTTAAAATTAATAGTTGACTTTTGGCAAATTATCTTTTCACATGCCGTATGTTTGTCTAATATCCTTCTACTGTATTCCAATATAATTTTTAATATTTTATTTATCATTTCGGTATCCTCACATCGATCCGAATTCCCATTGGACAGAAATCCCACTCAATCGAATGAATGAGATTTA
Source organism: Phalangium opilio (assembly GCF_054372755.1). Taxonomy (NCBI): domain Eukaryota; kingdom Metazoa; phylum Arthropoda; class Arachnida; order Opiliones; family Phalangiidae; genus Phalangium; species Phalangium opilio. The sequence goes on from NW_028324243.1 coordinate 1,540,103, forward strand.
TGTACTTAAAACATTGATTCGATATTAATGGTAGTACTAATCATCGTATTATGGGATCTTGTATCATGTTCTTCCTTTGAGCATGCGTGATCAATAATTAGGGTGACACACCGGGACGGAGGTAACTGAATCATTAGTGTCGGAAATATAATATGTTCTGTATTCGAGTTGGGTCAGGTCAGGTCAGTTTAAGTTAGGGTAATCTAGGCTTGGTCAGATCTGGCTTGAATAATCTAGTTTTGGTTAGGCTAATGTAGAATAATTTAGTTCTTACGTAGAATTATCATGAGCGGCTAAATTCGCGCGTGTTTTTGTTACTATTAACATCATATATTGAGACCTTGTAAAAAACATTACTAAATTGGATAGGATTTCACACCAAAATTATCCTAGTATTTCGAAATTATTGCTAATTAGCTTGTTTATTGACACCATTCCACAATTTTGCTACCTCAAAAAGACGCTCTTTTAGCCACTCGTGGATAACCTAGGCAAGAACGTATTCAGGATACCATAAGAACGTGGAATGGTAACATTGTCCCCTGGTACCATGAAGTCATACTTCTTTCGAAAACCGTTACCGCCTTCGTTCTAGGTAACGCCTTGAAATCCGTTTTTAGCGTCATCGGTGGGTTATAAATCAACTAAAGTGGCTAGTATCACATTGAGCTTCTCTGGCCTTAAGCCTTGGCGTTACACGGCGAAGTTTGGGAAATCCGTTGTACTGACTTTGTCCCAGATAAATCAGGCTCTCTAATAAAAATCTAGATTCTTTATAACCACTCTTTTTAAATATATCAGTTCATCATTAACGATTTTAACAATTTTTTTCTTGACAATGACACCAACACTCCTAGACCTAGGAGACTCCATTTTCCATATTCCCAAAAATAGGCCCCTCCCTCATATTATGAAAAGTATGACTTCATGGCGCCAGCATTGCCTTGTTTCAACGTTCTTATGGTATCCTGAATTCGTTCTTGCCTAGGTTAGTTTAGTTAGGTTATGGTTGGTTAGCTCAAATTACATTAGGTTATGTAACACACAGTGAAATAAGTAATTTTAAATTAATGAAAGATACCGATCTTTAGTTAGCATATACCAAATAAATCTAGAAAAATATAAAATATTCGGCGCTATCTTTGCTTGATAGTGCTTCCCTTATAAGGATTGAAGGTCTCGAACAAAAATTAGAGACAAGTTCAACGGCTTTCTTCAATACATTTATTGACTAAGAAATAAGTACATTTTATCCGTCTTAATTACCATGCAAGCCTAATATCTAATAAACTGTTTCGAAGTACGGCTTATTTTACTTCACCCAAAAGGTTATATAATCCTTAATTTCTTCAATGAATAATTCTATCTTTGATTCCCCGAGTTTAATGCTTTTAAGGGGGAAGTCTAGCGATTTGGAGTACGCAGATAAGCCACTAGAGGCAGCACTTTTCATTTTTGTTTTGCCTAATCGAAAATATAGATGGCTCTGAAAATCGTCTCTTGAGAAGGGGGAGGTGAACGGTAGACTGTCAGGTGCGAAAAATATCATGCCTAAATAAACTTCATGGGGACAGTCTAAGTTGTTAATGCAGGAGAAACCACTTCTATGGATTCAAAATAATAAAGGATGAAACTGTCGAACCCCTTCCTAGAAAAAGCAGGGAAGGTTAATCCCTAACAGGACAAAGAAAATGGGGTTGGGGGTCTATGGTTTGGTATCTATCAAACCACCTTCGAGAAAGGATACACAAGGTAAAAGCTCTATATACACGAGAATAGCATATTCAAAAAAAAAAAATCTGCCCCAATTCAATAGAAGAACGGTGTAGAGAAGGATAATATGACCGTAAAATTTGGGGGGCATGGGGTTATACAAGGGCGTGGACGAATGATTGACAGGAAGGCAAAGAACTCGCCCAGGGTTGAGATAAGGTTTATAACAAAAGCCAACTCATACATAGTGGTGCCATCTTTAGAAAACCTGAAAAGCTGGCTTCGGATTACAAATTTCGCATTTAATTTAAATCTATTTTAGCTAGAGTCACCAAAGCAAATCATTCGCTACAAAGCCTCGGTACGGACCGCTGACAATTGGAATTTTGCAATTCGAGTGTTTAAAACTGGAGATTTCAGTTCAGGGAGTTCTCTATTTTAAATTCAAATTAACGAATAGTAATTATACTTAAAAACTTCTCAAAACTATATCAATCGCTACAATAGACATTAAATTTATTTTTAAAACAAACCGCGATGTTCTATCTTATTTAGTTATCTTGTATTTAGTTCAAGAAAATTTGCCTTTATTTATTCAAAACGCTAGACTTCCCCCTTAAATCAAGTGATGCCCGCACTTTTCGTAAACCTCCCAAGGTGCAGGGTTTCGGTTGAATGTTACCTCACTATTAGAGTTAGGTTTAATGGGATTTTGGACAAATGAGAAGAAATTCCTAACTGTCGTTATTTCTCTACAACGATAGTTAGTATTAGCAACCCAATTTACCAAATGTTCTAAATTTGAATCTGAGTTCCAATTAATAAACTATAATATTTTAAATTTCATTTCTATCCAATTTTGAAAAACTATTTGCAACTTAAAATTTCAAACCCTATAACTCAAATTATTTAGATTTGGGCAATTAGAATTTCTACTTTTCAACATTGCATACACTTTTGGAATTAGAGTCCTGGACAACCATTAATTTTAATTTTAATTTAAATCTTAATTGTTTAATTAATACGACAATACCGTTAAATTCAAATAAATAAATAAAATAATTGAAAATATGAAAATTACGGCCTTATAAGAAGTTAAATTTGTTATTTTACAATCGAAAATATTTCCAAAGTTTAAGATGAAATCGGGAAATTGACTGGGTGATGACGTCTTGACTGTATTGTTTTTTAGATAGACAGCTTTTAGAACTTCGACTAAACATGAGAGATTTTCTTTCTATTATTAAGTTCAAGGCTCCATAGAAAGTTTTCTTTCTATTATTAAGTTCAAGGCTCCATAGAAAGTTTTTCTTTCTATTATTAAGTTCAAGGCTCCATAGAAAGTTTTTCTTTCTATTATTAAGTTCAAGGCTCCATAGAAAGTTTTTCTTTCTATTATTAAGTTCAAGGCTCCATAGAAAGTTGTATCTAGAAAGGTGACGTCATAGCTGTGTCATTTTCTTCAGGATGTGCCAAAGATTTTTAAACACTTTTTATTACACGTATTTTTCTAAATTTCAATACAAAATTAATTGTCCTTATTTCAAAGAAGGGAAAAGTTAATAAAATTTAATATGGAGGAAATTGATTGAAATTTGATTTTAATTAGATTAAATTACTGATATGAAATAAGGATTATTAGAAAATATTACGTGGAAATTTGCGTTGATCACAACTTTAAATTTAAATGTCATGATATAAATTTTATTGCGGGAAAAAATAAATAAATTTAATATAGTAGAGTATATATCGAAGTTAAACTTTACTCGGATTTAAATTGTTGTTTTGGAAAACATGAAAATATTACGTGAAAGTTTTTTTTTAAGATGCTCGTCTTGACACTGTTGAAACTGCGCGTGTTCGGGTCATTTAACATAAACACCTTAAACAAAAACATGATAAGAACAACAGTGGGAAGAATAAACTGTGATGGTGGCGCAGCGAAAAAACATTTCTTTACAAACAGTTCGAACGATAAGCCAGAACTAAGATCTCGCTAATAAGGATAGGTTCATAAAACGCAAATTTTGAAATGTTATTGTAGCTCGATTCTCCCCGCACATAATATGGAGTCAGACATAATCGAACCTAACCAGGAACGAAACAGCGTGACAGTACCTCTTACCGGCTTCAAAACAAAAGGGAGATGACAACTACTACAGCCTTGTCCGGCCCAAAGCCCTTTAAACCCGGCGACAACAACCAAGTCGTGGCCTGAAAGTAATATCGGGACTGTCAAGTCATTAGCTCGAGGTGCAAATCGTTACATTGTATTGGACCCCCGTTGTATCATTACAGGGAGGAACCCTTCCAACGGATAATCAAGGTTAATCAAACAAGTGCCATTCGGTAGTTTAATCGCCTTTGAATAAGATTTCTTCGCAATTTCCTTGGCTCACATCATTTGTTTGCAAAATTCCTTTTGAGCCGTTTCAATTCAAGGTCACGAGCCGTTTCGATTCAAGGTCACGAGCGGTTTCGATTCAAGGTCGGGAGCCGTTTCGATTCAAGATCGGGAGCCGTTTCGATTCAAGATCGGGAGCCGTTTCGATTCAAGATCGGGAGCCGTTTCGATGCAAAATCGGGAGCCGTTTCGATGCAAAATCGGGAGCCGTTTCGATTCAAGATCGGGAGCCGTTTCGATTCAAGATCGGGAGCCGTTTCGATTCAAGGTCGGGAGCCGTTTCGATTCAAGGTCGGGAGCCGTTTCGATTCAAGGTCGGGAGCCGTTTCGATTCAAGGTCGGGAGCCGTTTCGATTCAAGGTCACGAGCGGTTTCGATTCAAGGTCGGGAGCCGTTTCGATTCAAGATCGGGAGCCGTTTCGATTCAAGATCGGGAGCCGTTTCGATTCAAGATCGGGAGCCGTTTCGATGCAAAATCGGGAGCCGTTTCGATGCAAAATCGGGAGCCGTTTCGATTCAAGATCGGGAGCCGTTTCGATTCAAGATCGGGAGCCGTTTCGATTCAAGATCGGGAGCCGTTTCGATTCAAGATCGGGAGTCGTTTCGATTCAAGATCGGGAGCCGTTTCGATTCAAGATCGGGAGCCGTTTCGATTCAAGGTCGGGAGCCGTTTCGATTCAAGGTCGGGAGCCGTTTCGATTCAAGGTCGGGAGCCGTTTCGATTCAAGGTCGGGAGACGTTTCGATTCAAGATCGGGAGCCGTTTCGATTCAAGGTCGGGAGCCGTTTCGATGCAAAATCGGGAGCCGTTTCGATGCAAAATCGGGAGCCGTTTCGATTCAAGATCGGGAGCCGTTTCGATTCAAGATCGGGAGCCGTTTCGATTCAAGATCGGGAGCCGTTTCGATTCAAGATCGGGAGCCGTTTCGATTCAAGATCGGGAGCCGTTTCGATTCAAGATCGGGAGCCGTTTCGATTCAAGGTCGGGAGCCGTTTCGATTCAAGGTCGGGAGCCGTTTCGATTCAAGGTCGGGAGCCGTTTCGATTCAAGGTCGGGAGACGTTTCGATTCAAGATCGGGAGCCGTTTCGATTCAAGGTCGGGAGCCGTTTCGATTCAAGATCGGGAGCCCAACCTAAAAGAACTACGCTCCAAAGGAAAGGGCCCTATTTGAATTCGTGTATGGGAAAGATTTCACTACTCCGTCAGAAGCACCAGTTTCACTGTCACCCACTGTTCAATATGGTGAGATTTAGTTTTAAAACTTTTATGACAGTAATTTGGTTAGGCCTAATAAATGCGACAATCAAGCCGTTCTGGCCCACGTAAACGACGTGCATCAAAAAGTGGGGTACTAATCTATTTGGAAGAAAGACTCTGTATTACAGAAACGGAGAAACCTTACGCAACGAAACCCTTTAACAATTAAATGTGGCTCGTCCGCGAAGAAGGTCAATCAACACGTACACTGGTTCCAAATAACAACGGGCATATCGGAATTGATAGAGCCATGTCAAGAAAGGCAGCGCGCCAACGTACACACAATGTACCGAACATACACACTTGAAGTGATTCAACCTCGAGTCCACAAAACTCTCAATCGAATGGCTTGACAGAGCGAATCGTTCAATCCGTGGCAAGAAAGGCGTGTGAAGACGGCCATGACATAAAAAAGAACTAATATATAATAGAGCTAAATCTAAGTTCAAGCCAACTGCCGTCACCGACGGAAATGCAGATGGGACGAAGAATCGAGGTCCCTCTCACAACAACCATAGAATCATGGCGGCCGCATTTCCCGTCGAAGCACGACGCAATAATTCGAAATAATCTTTATCCAATCTCGAGAATTATCCACAGAAATCTTTTGGTAAAATCGTTTTGTATCCTCAGCTTTTGATTGTTAAAAAATCGATTTTCACTCATTTCAATTTGCAAACAATGAAGGATAGATAATGCCAAGTTCAAGGTTCAATGAAAGGGGTCAGACGGATAAAGCCACAGAGCCAAACTCCTACAAGGTCAAAACGGAAAATGAAAATATAGCCTACTTCGTGGTTCACTCCATCAATTTCAACTCCTACCTCAATACGTAACATCGGAAATAAAGAGTCACACAACTCCCGAGGACGAAAAAGCTATAGAAGAAGAAATAGTGGCTGTCACTCGCAGTGGGAACAAGACCCTACGAAATAACGCAGGATGGAAATCCGGAGAAATTGCAGCAACATACACGACAACTACGACAAAGTTCATGGGCACAATCGCCGGAAGTACAACCAGAAGTAATATAAGAAACCTCCCTACGGGAGGGAAGTATACAAGGCGCCAAAGGCATAATGTTAAAACACGCGAGACATCCTCGAACCGCCAAATACCATATTCAGACACTATTGCTCATGGACAAGGTACGGCAGATCTTAGTACTTTGATATGGTCGTTGGAATTGGGAAACTGGTGTAGTCTGCTTAGCCGTCTGTCGTAAAGAAATAGAAGATTCCTGATTTTGCTAATAAATATTCACATACGGTTATTTCGAAACGAAAATCTAGTTTGTTGTGAAGCCAAGAAGAAGATAAAAATTATGAATACAGGAACAAAATTTCGAGATAGATAATAACACCATTTTAAAATCTATCTATGTATAGGCCTAGTGTTAGTCATATACCTTGGCAAGGTAAGGGTTTGATTCAAATTTTATGCAAAGACCTATGAAAATCCTATAATCGAGTCACTGCCTGTTTAGGAATGATTGATTATCATCAAAATCTAAAAATGCTGCATGAATTATTTCATTGGAAAAGTTTAAAATTACAATGAGTCTGTAAAATTGACTTAACTTAAGCAGCCGACGCAATCGTGAGATCAGAGAATGTATTCCTACGCTCTACGCGGCGCGGCCCTATTTTGTAAACTTTGTTTACGGCTGTATAAGTGCGCGGGGACATTCGCGGTACGAGGATGTATCGGGAAAAATTCGCCTTTGTATACTTTCCTCCCGAAGGGAGGTTTCTTATATTACTTTTGGTACAACTTAACCCGCCAAGACACAAACACTCGCCTCACTTCAGGAATTAAATACCTTCATCCGCAATTCGGGAGCCAAGCCAACATTGTCAATGCAAGTCAGTTAATAACAATGGGGCGTTGCGTTCGAACCACTTAAAAACCTGACATACTACTAATAAGACTAAAGACAATCATTTAGCTTAAAATATTGAAAACTTCAAATGAATCCAGGAACAAATTTGAAACTAAAAATATAGAAATAATGAATAGGAGGAATAGGTATTGTTTCAAAGGTATTTTTGATTTGTTAATGGTATGGGTTTCCAAAATAATTCTGGGAAATGGATAAATTGATTTTAACTAATTGTTTTAATGTATAGAAATTATCTCGTCATATGACGGATTTTTGCTCGTCACTTTGAAAACGTTATTATTATGTCCTTTGAAAATCGAAAATATTTCGAAAATTTAAAATGAAAAAGGAATATTTCCTGGGTAATGACGTCATAACTGTGTATTGTAAAAATATATCTCTAGCTTTTACTAATAATTGATGTCTTAGTTTTTATTATTAGTCCAAAACTGCGTGGATAATGCCACAAGGTGACGTCATAACTGTGTTAAGATTTTTATACGGCAATTGTTTTATAATAGACATTTTTCTAAATATATATTAATACATATATACACCAAGGGTCTTTCTTTCTTTTCAAAATATATTTCAATACAATATTTATTCTTTATATGCTACTCAATATAAAATTAAACTTGTTGTCAATTATAAATAATGTCCGTAAATTCATTTTATAATTGAAAAAATTAATTAAATTTAATATTCAATAACAATTCAATTAATAGTTTTTTTTTCTTTTTGTCAGAATGGTTTACCTGAAAATATTAATCTGAAATTTTATCTTGGATCAGAAATATATGTTTTATTGTCCCGATAATATCCATCAATGAGAAGTATTACACTGGACGTCTCTGTGCGCCTGTTACCGCTTTAGCAGTTGGCAAATCGGAGTAAACGGTAACAGAAATTCGGAAAATTATATTTCATTACGTTTCCTGTTTTATACCGTTTTCTCTGGGCATTTGGCATGGAGTAATTTTATGGTAGTGAGAATAAACGATTTCCTTGAAAAGTATTACATTTCAGCTATGTCTCCTTGAATACTACTCCATGGTGGCAGACTGCTAGCAGTTAATGGAAAACGGCATTAGTTAACGCTCTCAATGAAATAAGTTAAGGGAGGCATTTTTCAGAGTAGAACTTGATTTCCACCAAAAAATTTGTTATTCTTCAAAATTTTCTTTTACGTGACCCCTGGTGAGGCGAATCCAATAGGTATAACCACCAAGCAGTAATATGGCCTTAAACTTGTCCATCTATTTTTGTTGCAAAAACCCTCACACTAATAATGGTTTAGGTCTATTATAATTAAGTTAAACTTGGAATTATTTTTAAAAGCTGTTAGATTTTTTTTGAAACCTGGTGGTTTTATTATCTCTACGCGCAATTTAAGGTATTTATCTATATCTATATAAATCAAAGTCCTGACTGACTGACTGACTGACAGACTGACTGATAATCAACGCCCAGCCCAAACCGCTTGGCCTAGATGGCTGAAAATTTCCAGGAACGTTACTCTTAAGTAGTAGGCGCGTACTAAGAAAGATTTTTCCAATCCGCCGCCATCTTTTAAAATGGCGGCTGGAAATGTAAAAAACCTTCTTTATGCAATAACGTCCTCGCGTTTCAACCAATTTCACAAATATCTAGTACACGGCTTTCCTTTGTCCTATAGACGAGCTTCACATCTTCGTGGGTTAAATTTTTTGCCATTTTCTAGTATGGCGGCCGGAAATGTAAAAAACCTTCTTTATGCAAAAACGTCCTCGCGTTTCAACCGATTTCACAAATATTTAGTACACTGATTTCCTTTATCCTATAGACGGGCTTTATATCTTTGTGGTTTTAAATTTTTTGTCATCTTTTAAAATGGCGACCGGAAATTTTAAAAACCTTTATGCAAGAACGTCTACGCGTTTCAGCTGATTTCGCTAATATTTATAACACAGGTTCACTATAACCTACAGACGGGCCTTGTGATTCTTTTGGTAGGTACTAAGAAATATTTTTCAAATCCACTTTCATCTTGGAAAACAGTGGCCACTAGTGTGCCTAGCTGTTCCCCATACATGAAAGGTATCCAACTATCTTACATCTGGCTCTTCACCTTGAGAATGGTCAGCGAGTGTACTTTACCGACAACAACCTTGCCGAGAGAATCAGAAATCTTCCTCAGACAACACTTTTGGCATTCTTCGGCCTGTGCAAAATTGACGCTTTTGCAAAAACACTCCTATACTCAGAGGTTGCTTCTTACCTTATCTACAAAAACAACAAGTTCTCAAGAAGGAAGCGAGGGAAGAAGTCGTCGGCTGGCCAGGAGTGAAGAAGGATCGCGCACTGGGAAGGGTGTACACTGTCCACCCGAACAACACCGAATGCTATCACCTCCGACTACTACTACATGAAGTGCGTGGCTCGATGTCTTTCTCTGACCTCAAGACCGTGAACGGTATCATCCATTCCACATTCCAAGTGCATGTAACGCACTTGGCTTATTGGATGATGGAAAACACTGGGACACTACCTTGGAGGAAGCTGCCTTGTGTCAGTCTCCCTTGAAACTGCGGGAACTCTTCACTGTGATGTTGGTGTTCTGTCAACTTCCCTATTCTCAAAGTCTTTGGAAAAAGTACAAAGATTATCTCTAAGAAGATATTATTCGGCAAGTGGAGAGGAATTCGCTAGGCAACGCGCAGCACGTAATGGGCGAAGTATACAACCGATGCTTGGTGCAGATTGAAGACGCAGTATTGGCTTTGGGAGGAAAAGATTTAGGGATTATCTGAGGGAGACGAGCTATGACGTGAACGCTTTGGAACAAGAAGTGCTGAAGAACGAGCCTTTCTTGACCCATGAGCAGCGGGCTCTGTATTCGAAAATAATAGCAAGCGTTGAGACAGGAGATGGGCAGGTCTTTTTCCTCGATGCTCCTGGTGGTACCGGTAAGACATTTGTCATTACCTTGCTCTTAGCTAAGATTCGAAGTGGCCGTGACATTGCTTTGGCTGTCGATTCCTCTGGCATCGCTGCTACGCTTTTAGAAGGAGGTAAGACGGCTCACGCTGCATTTAAGCTGCCACTCAATCTCATTTATGCTGAAACTCCCATGTGCAATATCACAAAGCAAAGCACAACCGCCCAAGTATTGCGAGACTGCAAGCTCATAGTATGGGACGAAAGTACTATGGCGCACAAAGGAGGTTTTGAGGCTCTTAGCAGAACCCTCAAAGACATCAGGGCCAACGACGGTTTGATGGGAGGTGTCACTGTGTTGTTGGCAGGAGACTTTCGCCAAACTCTGCCGGTAGTGCCAAGAGGAACTCGAGCTGATGAGGTTAAGGCGTGCCTCAAATTTTCGTATCTTTGGCCTCTGATTTGTAAAGTGTCTTTCAGGAAGAATATGAGGGTACATTTGAGGGGTGATCCCTTTGCTGGGCTATTCTCAGAACTTTTACTCGAAATAGGACTCGCCGCGGCGGCGCCAGGGGTAGGCGACACAGGCTATAGCCTACTTTTCTTTTCACTTTGGGGGCCCATAAACGCCGTTAGGGGTCCAGCGACGCCCTGAATTTTAGTGTTATATATTTTGGCCCCACTTGCGTTGAGAAGGGAAATTATTAAAGCCCATTGTTTCTACAGACATAAAGGATGTGAGAAATTCCACGTTAAAATAAACATGTCTAAGGGATCGTAAATAAATTACGTCACACTCTTATTGGGGGCGAGGGGGTTTTGAAATTTGTGATGATCCGTGACCAATGGGGTGGCGTCAGATTTAACATTAATTTTGATACGAAGTCAGTAGGATACCGAATGGCTCTCTTTCGTCATAAAAGAAAAACTCAACATTCCAAAGTCAACCATGGGAAGGACAACTACAATAATTTGCCAAATTGTTTATTCCATAATCGCTTAAATAGTAAAAAATTTAAGCAATGATCCCCTACTTATGCGTAAATGTAGTGAATTTAAACAGCGAATTTAAAATAAAAGAACCAGTTCACTGCAGAACTTCGGTAGCTACACGTAAGCCAAGTCCAATCAAGCTTTTCTAATTGCCATTTTTAGGAGCTTCGCTTCAATATGAAATAGCGATTTGCCTGACAAAAACGCGATTCAAATTGCGAAGATAAAGCGAAACTTTTCATCCGTTTTCAAATTCACTTCTCCCACCTCTCCACGATCGTCATTTCCCGTGTTTATATCAGCTGTCTTCTGTTCAATCTTAAGGCCAGTTAAGAATCTCGGTAACCGAACTAAGACGTTTGTTGTTACCAAATACTTATAAATATCCTTGAAATAGTTAAAAAAAAAATACCATTAAAATGCTTTTAAATATCCTTAAATAGTTACAACTCGACATTGTTTTTGAAAATTAAGCCTATTCTCACTACCCATACTAGACTTCAATTGACCTACATTCATCCAAAATAGTATACAAAACTCTTGTCCACCCGCTATTTACCTACTGTGATGTATTCTTCAGCGGTAGTTCTAAATAACATCTTAACGGTCTAACAGTATTATATCACAGATGTGCTAAACTGATCCTAAAAAAAAAGAAAGGGACTCATCGTCTGAAGCTCTTCAAACTCCATACATACATTGCATTTACCTACTTTTATGCAAAAGGTTTTTAACAATAAGTTTCCCGAGTACATAAAGACTATATTTCAAAATCCAAATTCTTCTATTCATGCTACTCATGGTTCCGTAAATAATCTTTACGTCTGTCAGAACCCAACTACTCATAGTTCTCGAAGCCTCAAAAGCAGGGGAATAAAATTATGGAACTCTATCCCACACGATACAAAAAGAATTAATTCAATATCTGTTTTTAAAACAAAGATCTTGGAATATGTCAAAGATAATGTTTAATTTTATTTAACATTTTTAACTTAAACCGGGCTCCTACGTAAACCAGTTGTAAACTGATAGGAATATCCATGAAATAAAGCTATTGTTATTATTATTATTATTAAAACCCGCGGCTCTCGAAAAAAAAATCGCAATAAATATGACGCTAGAAAATACTGATGATCTATTGGTCTAGAGAAATAACGTAACCACTTGACTACCTGGCCAAGAGCTTTTTAGGATAAAAGCGAAAGCAAATATCTACCCGTGGTGGATATCAGCTTTTCGATTATTTCACGCGAATCCACCGCCGGATTAAGCAATTTTGCACCCGGGGGCCGAGATAGTGTGCGCCCCCTTTAGTCGGAAAAAACGGAAAAGCTAATGTCCCTAAGGGGGAATAGTTAAACTCAATGCGCCCCCAACAAGCCTTGCGCCCGGGGGCCAGTGCCCCCTGGCCCCCCCCCTTAATCCGGCCCTGCGCGAATCTGATTGAGAAGCGCCCAAAAAAGCGCGTTTGAAAACGGGTTCTGATTTCGCTTTAGCGTTTTGCTTTAGTTTTTGAAGCAAAAGCTTCTTGAAAAGCTTGATGGAAAACGGGCCTTAAGGACTGCTAAATATAGAGTACGCGTAGTTTCAGCTTAAACTCTCTAATGTCACTGTTTATTCGCCACTAGCATTAGCTAGGATGAGTCGGATCCCCTTTCGGATTGAAATGCTTTCGTTTCTTTCGCACATTTTTGATATCTGAATCCCATGATCGATTAGACTAAGGTTTTCGTCCATCAATGTCGAAACCTATAAAGTGTGCCCCTTTAACCTAGCTTAATGTAAAATGTTTTGAAGCTTATAAAAAAAGCACAACCAGACATTAAAGTTTTGAAGCTTAATCAGAGGCAAAACAGAAGAGAACTTTTGAATTTCAAGCCGACCAAAATATTTCTGAGGGGAACGTCATATCACTCAAGAAAAAAAGGTCTCGTTTCAAATTGATCAAATTAAATTTGTAAATTAAGACAGATAACATTTCGTTGGAGGGGGGCTAAAAATGTGACGTGGTTTTAGGGGAGGGATCTGAGAAATCGTGACAAAAGCGTGATCTGAGGGGGCGGGGGTCAGCGTTTGTGGACGATCCCAAAATTGTTGCTATAAAAAATTTCGACGTCATCGTAGTTACCGGCTTTGAGTTACGAAAATAAATACTCACAAACTATTTAAACAATGAATTCTTAATTTTCTTAACAATAATTAAGGGGGCCCATATTTGTGAAAAACCTTTAGCCTACACCAAAGAATATCCTGGCGCCGCCACGGACCAACATCATCTTGATTTTTGATATAGGGAGGAAAGGCACTAAAAAAGGGGTAAAAGTGGGGGGTAGTAAATCTTCGGTATAAATGCATAACCTTTTGTCGCCAGATGGCGCACAAAAAGTAAAAACGGTGTTTTGTAATAGCCCTTTTCGCATGTCGGAGGGTAAAAGTGGGGGAAAATGCGAAGCGCATGCGTGTTAGTAACAACGTGGATAAAATAGCAGACTACGGTCTTAGCCTCCGCGTATTTCCTCATTACTTTAGAGGCATCAACTTTGCCATTAAATCTAATCATTTTCGATACATTTTCTTCATTTTTTTTCTTAGAAATTTGGAAAAAAAGTGTAATAAAATTCATTTAAGCCAGTGGTTTTTTAGTTAGTTCAATTTTGTAGCATTGTTCAATTATTTTTTTTCATATGATTCTTAAGCCTTTGCACTATGCCTGGATGCTGTGTTGTGGTAGTGGGTAGGATGCAAGAATCAGTCGTATAAAGTAAAGAGGGATGATAAAACAGTGGAAATTAAATTTCACATAATTGTTGTGAAAAGGAGAACGAGTTGTAAATCGAAAATGTTGGAACTCCAAAGACGGGGATATGTAACATGCATTTCGTTAGTGGGTATCGGACCCTGGTCGGGAATCGGCGGCCCTCGCGGGGAAAGCGCTCTTTTTTTGAGGGGCCGCTCTCGTGGTTTTGCCCGGCTCTGCTTGGATACCGACATTATTTATGAAGCCGACACTAAGCCTTGGCTATTAAGGGAAATATTTTCGATATTATAATTTTTTAAAGCTTCAATGAGCATGTGTTTTCGCCAGTAGGATTTAAATATAATTCCCATATTTTTACAAACTTCTTTAAGTTCCAATATTTTTAGTTTATCACAGTTTAGATTCAAATTTACTCCGTTCTCTACAATCCCAGCTATTTCCCCATAGACCGATGGCGTCGTCTGCTATTTTATCCACGACTCACGACTAGCGCATGCGCGCATAAATTTGCGAAATGGTCTATTCTTATCGTGAAAAAACGACTGAATATTTTTAAGTGAAATTTTGTATGAGCACATTTTACATCATTCCTCACCAAAAAAAATAGGTTTCAATTAAATTTAATTTTCTGCACCTCCCCCTTTAAGGAAATCAGCTCTACCTACATCTTGTGAGTTTTAAAGAAAAATTGGAGTAAAAGTGAAAACCCCCTTTACTTAAAGAAACTGCAAAGAAGGCAGCGGCGGGTGGGTAAAAATTATTTGAAATACGTCACAGACATCACGTGATGCCAAGATACAAAGACTCCTCATAGAGTGGAACTGGACATTTAGTCCTGGTTTTTCGCAAGATTGCCGCGCCAATTCCACGAAGTTGTAATTTTCGAAATAAAACGAACTAAGTTTATTTGAATCACGCCTTTCCTCGGTCACGTGCCTCTGAAGAATTTCAAATAATTTTTACCAACCCGCCAATACCTACTTTACAGTCCCTTTAAATCCGAATCATATCGGTGGCGACTTTCTGTTTTCATTGTAGGGTATGACTTTGCACTACTATAACATACATCGATATACTTTGAATTTATTCTTACATAATTCTAATAATTGGATTGCTTTCTTAGCGTGATTATGTAATAAAATATAAATATGAAGAGGAATTTAATGGATTTAGTTTTTCTGGGGAAACGAAATTCCGAAATTTGTTACTGCAAGGGTTTATTTACGATTGTGTTGAATTTCTACGATTTACGGAGAAGAGAAAAAATGTATGCTAAACTAGAAATGGCACCTTATAGTGTCGTGGTCAGTGGCGCCGCCAGGATTTTTTTACAGGTAGGCTTAGGAAGATTTCGGGGCCCGTTATAAAATTTCAAGAGAAAAATTTAGTTGCACAGCGTCGATAATACTAAATTAACAATTTTTATTATATTATTCATATAGAGAAGTTTAATATATTAAAGTTCAGTATTATCAGACAATAGACATATTATTCAATTCAAAGACTTTTTATTGAATCTGCGGCACTTTTCACAATAATACAGAGTATTGTCATATATATTAAGATATTTCAGTTAACCTAACTTTAAAAAGAATATGGAAACAATAAATAGACCTAAAAAAATTAGCAGACTTAAAAAAATAACAAACTAAAAAAATAACAGAGAAATTTATATATATATAAATGTAAAAAAAAAGGGGGGGGTTCAATAAATAATTATAGTGGTAATACTGAATTGAGAATAATAAAAATGAAATAAAATTTGGGTTACGATGTCCTAGTTATTTATAAACAGTTATAGTTTCATGAAGTATTCTTTCAAGTAGGGCTCGGGGTTTTTTGACCGCTTTTTTCGAAAAATACGGTTAACTACAAATAATCGAAAACTATTCAGAAGTTTATTCATTTAAACAAAACAACAAGTTTAGCTGATATTTTTTGCGATTGAATAATCTTAGTTAGAATTTAACCGACAAATTTAATCAATCGGCAAAATTTTCCGAAAACATTTATGTAGAAAAAAAGGCCGTACTCTTTGTTCGGTTAAATTAAAAATATTTTCTATTCTAAAATTCACTTGCTTCGAAGTCTAACTTTTAGCGTAATATTTTATAATTTAAGCTTTGTAAAAAATATCCAAATAATTTTTTTTGTATTAGACATTCATCTTAAATTTTTTCACTATTATTTTTTATTACAATTTAAAATGTATACGCTTTTCTCCGTATCAGTTATTTATGATCAGATCGCCAAACTCACTTATTGTTACAATCTTTTCGATAAAAGCTAATTCCAAAAAGCCATAGTTTTTACGTTAGTGGACTCTATAGCAAAAAAAAAAAAATTCCTCCAAGCACCAAAAAAGTATACCTGCGATATTTTCGCCATAGGGATCTCGCGATACCGCTTACCGTATCGTCGAAATGGCGATAAAATCAACAACAATTAATGTGTAACATCAGAAGGGAATATTAGATAATGCTAGCTTTAATTCGAAAATGGATGTCTTCGATTCTTGGTGCGAAACCCATCCATATTATCTTAACATAAACACCCTAGACTCGAACAAAGAGGGGTTAGTGTAATATAAAAGGGTTAAGGTAAAAATGGGAAGTGAAATAATATTTGAGGATCACCAACATACCTATTTACCTAGATATGCAATCATTTCTCTTTATTGATAAACGATTGCAGAAGTTAAAACAAAACACAGACAGACACGTCGAGTACAAAGCCTGTCTCTCAGGAAAAGTACAAATACACTCGTCCCTACCGCCTACTATATTTCAGAGAGTCACACTTGAAACATCTTTTGATCATCTACTTCAAAACTACTTCTCTATTCCGGTTTTATTAACTAACGATATCAATACTCATCCTATATTAACTTTCATTAAGTTTCATGGTACAGTGGAGTCTCAATTCAAACTATTAAATGTATCCAGTCTATCGACTTATACCCATTCTTCGTTACTCGTCCTATATAAACTTGGACTACAGATTTTTCAGTTAAGAAAGGTTTTCGCAAATAATTTATTGAAATTATATGATATTAATTATTTTTATCTGAAGTTACTTATCATAATTCTAGTTGTATCGTTTTAAGAGACGTTTTTCCTAGAGTATGCCTCTTTCGTGAGTGTCTTCAAGACCTTAAAATGGTGTAGTTAGATTGGTGATGACAGTTAATAGAATAGTGGTCAGTACAGTTTTTCAGATATCCGTCAACTGTGAATACGATCCGGAAATTGAGAACCCTTTTGTTCAGATCAGGAAACTGCGAACGCGATCCCCTGGGGTGTAAAAACAGGCAGACAGACACACAAACACACAGACAGATGGATACGTCGAGAACATTACGTTTCCAAAACAATCATCACTCGGTGAAGTAAAAAATCTAGCCTCTATATTGGCTTCATATGAGTCCAATATTGTTTGACATTTGTCCAATGTCGGTTAGATATTACACCAATATGGGCTCGATATTAGTCCAATATCTGTTAGAAATTGTCCAATGTGGGCTTGATTTAAGTCCAATATCCGTTAGATATTAGTTCAATAAGGGCTTGATATTAGAACGATATAGGTTAGAAATTGTCCAATGAGGGTTTGATTTTAGTCCTATATCGGTTGCCAATTTGCCCAATGTGGGCTTGATTGATGTGTGGAAAATATCCTGACCATTTCTGGGTAATAATTGATCCCTTAATAGATGATTCTGGATCCAATTTTGGATGAGACTCCAAATCTGGCTTATCATTCGACCCTCCCTTTTTGGACACTAGTTACGTTATCCAAAAATAGATGAAAAACTGTGCTGTCTCAGAGTCAGCCGTTTGGATCCATTTACATCCAATTTGGGCAACATTTTTTAACAGTGCACGCCTTGTATTGGGAAATAGTCAAGTGCTTATAGAGTAATGATGATTTATCGCGTATGTGATTCGGTATAGTAACCTTGTTTTTTATGTTCTCATGTTACCACGCTTTGTGGTACACTTCTTTCGAAGATAAGTATTATATACTAATGATAATATTGACAATCACAATGTTTTATTTGATAGTTCATACCATTATCAGGTTTTTAAGTACTATTATTTGTCAATGATTAAAACTTTGCGTTTTTTCGTTAATATAGACTTCAAAAAATTTAAAACTTATCAAAGTTTATCGTAAAAAATAATAGTGGCGGTTACTCGTCCAAATACTAATCGATAAAAGAAACCAAAACCACATTTGTATCAAGAAATGTATGGATCATAATTTTTTTATTCGAAATCGAATAGAACGTATCGCAAAAAAACTTTTTTGAGTAAAATTCTTCTGATTATGTTGAAAATTTTAGTTTTTCGGAAAAAATACTTACGATTAATAATTGCATCAATCTACCTTATTCCAAATCAAAACGAGACGAAATACTTTTATATAATCTTCGTTTTACAAATTTAGGGATGTTAATTCATTTGAATAATAGTTAACCGATCCCCGTGCCCTACTTTCAAGGTCCGTTTTAGTCTAGGGCTGCGTTCAGTAACACTCATCAGGAAAAACATCGATGTTTGGGAAAATGAAATCGGTGTTCTTTTGACGTCATGATGACGTTGCAGTTGTTGAACGGCACAATTTTGTGTAATCGATGCTTTTCAAAATGGCGACGATATTATGATAACGTTACTGCAGAGGCTTAAATAATAAATCCGAAATATTTACAAAGATATTGTACTTCAATTTATCAATTAAATCAAAATTCTGTCAGAATCCATTTTTTACCGAAATAATATATTGCTTTTTAGTATTATTATCGATAAGGATAATATTTGTCAATTCTACATTATTTTAATTGTCGCGGCGCAAAGTGACGAAATTTACGTCATGAATCCGATGCTCATCAAAAAAACCTCCTCTCACAGCCGATTTTTCTGATGGGCATCCGATGAGCATCATGACGTCACGCCCAAAGACGCGAAAAACCGTTCAGTAAGACATCGATGTCATCTTTTAGTCAACGATGTTTTTGATGCCGGTTACTGAACGCAGCCTAGTTTTCTTTTTATCAAAAACATCAGCTACGTTGCTAAGCTGGTTGTACGTTTTTTGGGCTCTGTCTATCGCGTTTATTGTAGGTCTAGGCTTAGTACAGAAGGTTTCTTTAGATCTACGGGAGTTGACTTTGAAATTTAGGATTTCCAATAGGTCGGGGCTGTCAATATCGTTATGGATGATTCCGTGCAGAAATACTATTTGATTTGTTCTTAATCTTTCATTAATTTTCACCATTTTCTGGTGTTGTTTTAGGATCTTATCGTAGTCATATGAAAGTTGTGGAGCAAAATATTTATGGTACAATTGAACGAATTTCCCCCTATGAGGTCGCTGTGCACTGTCGATGTGGTGAGGAAAAGGGAAATCGGTTTACAAAAGGAGTCTGACCTCGAAGTTTCATGGGACTATAAGGAACGGGAGAGAAGAAGATTAGGTAAAGAGCGCGAAACAAACAAGATGACCCTAGGGCTGGACTCATAATTTTAGCCACATCGTAACGAATAGAAAATTTGAGTGAATAGCCCCTCGATGCGCTACCTTTAAGTGTGATATAATGATTACTTGTAATCCTAACTTCAATTCATTTACTTCTGTTATAATTATAATAGTGCAACACAAATAGGAAACTTGAGTGATTACCCCCTCCATGCGCACCCTTTAACAGTGCAAAAATTATTAATCGTAACGCATAATTAAACCCTTAATTTAAGTAAAGAAAATCAGACTGATTGGTCCCTCGATGCGATATCCCTAACTGTGCTAAAATGATTGCCCGTAATCTGAACATCAATTATTTACCTTCTTTTATAATTGTAATAGCGCGACACAAACAAAAGACTTGAGTGTGTACCCCCACAATGCGCAGCCTTTAAAGTGCTAAAACAATAACCAGTAACGCATAATTAAATTGAAGTACAGAAAATCTGAGTGATTAGCCCCTCGTTTCTCTGATCTAAAATATAATTACCTGGGCCGTAATCCTTACGTTCATAAATTTACTTATGTTCAAATTGTAATATACCATATAAAATATATAAAGATACTATATACTTCCTTTTGCTTTTAAAATTATTCTCGCTTTCTGGAGAAATACACGAATATTCTGGGATCGTGATAAACAACGCCTTAATACCATTAAAAAAATATACTATCTGTATAAACTTGCTTTTGCATTTAAAATTAACCTCGATTTCCTTGAATGTTTAAATAGAGGAGCGGGATTGAATCCTTATTGTCGACGGGTGACAGAAATTTTAAAGGGAGAGTTTAACACCTTCCATTATATTAAGGCAATCCAATAATCGTTTCTTTCGCTTTAGATATATCGAGAACCACGTAAAACCCAATTCACCGAGGGGTCCGTCATTCGAATAAAAACGTACGGGATTTTTAAATCCCTCGGATTTTTATGGATTTTTACGTATTTTTTTTAATTTAAATGGATTTGTCAATTTTTTTATACAAATCCAAAATCCAGTAGGATTTTTAAAAAAACCGTTGTGTTTTTGAATTTTTTCATGGAATTTCGTACTTTTTCTCGGGATTTTGTATTTTTTTTGGGATTTTGCATTTTTTTTCGGGATTTTGTATTTTTTCGGGATTTCGTAATTTGTTTTGGGATTTCGTATTTTTTTGGGATTTCGTATTTTTTTTAGGATTTTGTATTTTTAACTGTAATTTGTATCGTCTTCCTGGATTTGTGAATTTGAAAATTTTGGATTTTTTGTGGATTTTCACAAAATTTTGGATTTTTTTGTGGATTTTCAGAAAATTTGGGATTTTTTGTGGATTTTCACAAAATTTTGGATTTCTAAAAAAATTCGAACACACTCCCGGATTTAACATATTATTTTGGATTTCTAAAAAATTTTCGGTATTTTTTGATTTTTTTCTGGATTTTCGGTGGATTTTTGGATTTTTACATAATTTTATATATTTTGAAACTTTTGAAAGATCTTCGGATTTTTCAAAAAATACAAAATCTTTTTTGTATTTTCACTGGAATTTTGGATTTGTTTTTGGATTTTTCCCCGAGCGTACGGGATTTTTTGGCAATGACGGACCCCTCGCAATTCACAATCACTAACCTCACTTGTACAATTAAGTGCAATGCTTAAACTTACTATTACAATCCCCATCCATGAAAAAAAAGAACGAAAAATATCACCTCACCACAATCCTCTCCCATTCACTGTCCCTTCAATGATGTACCATAAATCTTACACTACTACTACTACTACTACTACTACTACTACTACTACTACTACTACTACTACTACGAGAATAACAAACTAAGATCCTCATTGTAGATGTACATCATACGATGTTGCTAAAAATCAAAAAGCGAGATAACTTTTCTGGCTAGTCAAAAACGTTTAACAGGAGTGTGTTAACACATTTTATAGAATATTGTAAAAATGCCAAAAGATTCATCCTTATGAAAATTGTCTTGTAGGCCTAGATCAAAATATTGTAATAATGGTATTATGGGAACCAAATTTCGGGGCCCCTCTGAAATTTACGGGTAGGCTGTAGCCTACCCAGCCTACCCCCTAGCGGCGCCACTTCAAGAGGCGGGTCTTATTTTCATTATGCCGTTGTATGTATATCCGGGTCAAATAAACGTCGTGTGCCCCTTCGTCTGCCAAGTTGGAATGGGCTCGGATTGTAATGTTTGAAAGAACATTGTTTAAAAATGGAACTTACACAAGACATAGGGCTTGAAACTGAAAAAAAACCGGGGAAGACCCAAGAAAACTAAAAGTGAGTTGGAATTGATTGTAGTGATGGTGTAAAAGTCTTCATAGATATTACAACACGAACAGGTTTTAACCAAACACTAAGCTCACAAAACTCCTGGCCATTCACTAAGCCTTGGTTAACTTTATAAAACTCGCTTACAAAATTATGAGGATAGTAGACATATTTGGCTTTAGAAAAATTAGCGAACACTTTTCACCCTTACAGATGTACTCCAAATCCAAAACACCGGTACCAAATTCACTAATTACCTTCTTAATTGCTATTAAAAAAAATTCCAGACCCTCGCTTTTGGACGGCTCCATTTTGAACCCCTGTGAAGACGCTTATCTGTACAACGCAAGTGGGGTCGTAGTCATAGCGACAGAGGTAAACAGGAATTACGTATTTTTGGCCCTCCTTGTCAGCAACGTCACAATACGTAGTTTTAGTGAGCCAATAAGATAACTTAATTTTTTGGTTACGTGTTGAAGGAAGGGGCCCTATACTTGGCTATGAGTCGCACTGAAGTAAAGGCCAAACGTTGTCCATTCCTTCTTAAAAAAATAAATCTATCCCTGGTGTTGTATAGCTCCCAAAGATCACGATCAATCTACAGATCTCTTCGAAACTAATAACTACTTCTCAATTATATGGCCTCTGTTATTTTCCGCTTCGCAATATTTCCAATTTTAAAATATCAAAATTTTAACTCATCAAGCAAAATGTTTTCAGATATCAGAGTATTTGAATTTCCTAAAAGCAAATGTTAGTCGAAAGTAAAACCTAGTATCAAGCTAGTACCCTATAAAAAATGCTTGAAGGTGCCATTTTTTCTAGAACCACTATTGAGAGCAAAATACTGTTGAGAAATATTTTGGGCAAATAAATCTTTTCTGAAAAAAACTAAGATAAGGATTTTTTTTCAAATAATTAACAGTTTATAATCATGTCTTCAATAGTGAAAATTTTAATATCCGTACTTCAGGCAATTAAGTTTCTACACTTATCTTTTACACTTTCCCGTCTTTGTCTACAATTCATTAATAGCTGTTACTTTACTCATGCTGCCTCTAATGTAATAGCAAGGTTATTTATTATTATTATTATTAATGAGTAGGGGGGCTCGCGCCCTAGCACCGATGCCATAGGCATATTGTGCGCCCTCGTATTCAGGCCTTGAATAGACCCGTAGCCACAGCGTAGCGAAGAATTTGCTCCACCGTAATAGAGGAGACCCGCGAGGGTTCCACAGTGTGTGAATCAAAATATTCTAGTCTAAGCGAGGCGAAGCAGTCGCACTCGCAAAGTACGTGAGCGGATGTTTCTTCCTTTTCCTGACACGACCTGCAGAGAGGGTCGTCGACAAAACCCATCAGATGGAGGTGCCTATTTAGCCGACAGTGTCCGGTCAGAAGACCGGTGCCCAGCCTAATATCCCATCTGCTGAGCGAAATTAGGTCTCTTGCACGAGACCTGCATGGACCATTGACTAACTGTTTTGTCTGTCTCTGGCTCTCCATGTTATGCCAGAGCTGGTTTTGTATGACAGTCAACCTGTCATGCAGACTCCGTTTGACATGCCCGTAGGGGATGGGGACGGCCGGCTCCGGCCCCAAGAGCTTGGCCTCCGTGCCCCTTTTCGCAAATCTATCGGCTTGCTCATTGCCATAATATCCGCTATGCCCTGGCACCCAGTACAACAGAACCCTGTTGCAGGACGCCAGTCGCGCTAGCAGATCAAGGCAGCCCCTGCTGGTAGTCACCCCTAGAGAGTCCCCAAGGAGGGACGCCGACACCTCGCGGTCGGTAAGCATGGACTTGATCCAGCGGCCAAGAGTGTCGCTGATGCCAAATCTCTTAACAGCTTCAGTAATAACCGAGCTAGAGACCTTATCAAAGGCCCCCTCAATATCGAGGAAGACGGCCAGTGAAATTTCCTGAAACTCGAATGCCCTATCCAGGCAATTCGTAAGGCCGTGAAGGGCCGTCTCAGTGGATTTGCCTTTTTGGTAAGCGAATTGTGAAGAAGAGAGAGGTGTTACCGAAAGTACCTCGTCGTCCACCAGCTTCTCCAGAATTCTGAGGAAGAAGGAGGTCAGGCATATGGGCCTAAATGCCTTCGCCTCGAGATAGGAAACCTTCCCGGGCTTGGGAATAAAGATGACCCCAGAGCGCTTCCAGTAACGTGGTATGTGACCGAAAGCCATGCAAAGTCTATAGATCTTGCATAGCGGAGAGGCGATGTGGTCTAAGCCCTCCTGCAACAGCAGAGGGAAGACCCCATCGGGTCCCGGAGACTTGTAGGGCTCAAAACAGTTGACAGCCCACCGAAGCTTGGGAATCGTGACAACCTGTCTGGCAACAAGCCAGTCTTCCCTCTTAGCCATGTGCAGGACAGGGTAGAGAGAGAGTCAGGGTTTGTTGGATTGATTAAAGTAAAGTCAGGAAAATGGACCTCCAGCATGTGCTTGAGAGTCTCAGCCCCAGACTTAGTGTACACACCCTCCTGCAGCTTAATAGTGTTAAGTCGATGTGTGCTGTCGTGCGCTAGAATCTTCATGACCCAAGCCGTAGCAGGGACATTGGAGACTTGCTCACAGAAGGTCCGCCAGGAGTCCTTCTTAGCAGCTCTAATGGCCCTGTTGTAGGTGTTAAGGGACTGCCTGTATCCAGTCCAGTCACCCGTGCGCTTGGCTTTGTTAAAGAGCCTGCGCGTGTATTTTCGAAGCCGGCTGAGACCCGCGTTCCACCAAGGGACAAGCCTCGAGCGGTTAACGGTCTTAAGTGGGCAGTTCCGGTGGAACGACTCCATGATGGAGCGCTGTAAATCACCAGCAGCCCTATCAAGATCCTTAGGTGAAGTAAGTTTAGGAGTGTTACCCCCTCCGTAGCGTAGGATTAGGTCTTCCCTATAGCCGGCCCAATTGGTCCGTTTTGGATTGCCTATCTCCGTTCCCACCGGGACAGAGGTAGTCGCGACAGTAAAGCAGATGTGCCTATGATCCGACAGAGACGGCTCATTAGATATATGCCAGTTAGACACGGAAAACACGAGGTGAGGTCAATTACCTCCCTTCTATTAGAAATAACAAAAGTAGGTTCATTGTTTTGATTAAGAATATAGAGTTTACAACCAACTAAATATTCTAGTAAATCATCACCTCTCCTGTTGCAGTCAGAACTGCCCCACGTGATGTGATGAGCATTGGCGTCGAAAGAGCCACCCTCTCTCCCTCTGTGCCTAGAGCGACACCAGGGAGCTCCACAGCGAGATCCCTCATCTCGCTAGTCCCACCCCCTGCCGTAGACTCGGCTGCAGTGGTTGTGATGGTTTCCGTGTGCTGTAAGAGTTTGAAGCAACCCTTGTCCACTCCAGTGAAGCCCACGAAGCCAAAATTCTTAATGGCGTCCAGCGAGGAGCCATCAATGGACAGTACCCAGTACCGTACGGCCCTGTCCACGTACGCCCGGATACATTTCCCATATTCGGTTGCAAAACCATCGTAAAGGGCCTTTAGGCGCCGCAACAGCACCGCCGGCTCTTTGGTGATCTGGTCTCTGGTGCGGAACATTACCTTGAACGGCTTAGGGAGTTCGCTAGCTCTCATTACTGAGAGCACCGCATCCCCCACCACCGAGTAGGCTAAGTTTTCCTTCAGCCATTGACCAGTGAACGAATCCTCACAGGAGTATACCAGGGCCCCTGCCGTCAGGCTAAAATTCGCAAGGCGCGGAAGAGGGCTCCCCGAAGGTATCCCATCCAGCGCCCCTAGAATCGCCTTCTGAATTGGGCCCACGTCTTCCTCCGTGATGACTGCCTTCGGATAGCCTTTTTTAACAATGGCCATCTTTTCTGCGCTGGCGGTGTCTCTATAGGACTTAGCCTTTTTCGCCGCCGCCTGCGAGATGCTGGGCGAGGAAGTCGAGTCCTCCATTCTAGGCCTCTTCAATTGGGTGTCAAGTGCCGCCGCACCCCCAGCAGGGATGGAGACCGTTTCAGACCCCGATTTGGCCTTTTCCCGAGCAATCTGTCGTTTAAGACGACGTCGCACGGTACGTTTCGAAGCCTTACCAGCCACACGCACCGATAAATCGGCACGAGTATCGCTGGATACAGGCCCTAGCGTAGTGGTATCAGTGTGGGTTCTGCCCTGAGCAGACCCCTGCACCGTAGGTTTTGTAGAATTAGAGTTGTTTTTATGAGAAGTATCCATGGGAATCCCACGAGTAAGGGGGCAAGTGAAAGGTCACTACCCGGTAGTCCCCCACCCGGGTGGAAGGCTAGATACAACGGGGTGTCGCCTGGTGCCCCGAGGGGATCGTTAGCGATACCGTAGTTTTACTTCCCCAGTACCATGCAGCCCTCGGCACGATGCCTCAACACCTTGGCTTGAGAAGGACGCGTATCCGCTTAGCCCACACAACGTAGTGGTTACCAGCTCTCACCACCGAGAAGGTGTGATACTGCGCATTGTTGAGGACCCAAGCTAGCGTGACTAAGGTTAAGAACGCGAGCGGGAAACCAAAGCAAGGGGGAGGGGAAGAGAGAACACTCCATCTAGCTTGCGTCCCCAACTTCGAGAGCCAGCAAGGTTATTTGATTGGATGTAGCTTTTTTGTGTTGTGTTATCTGTTTTGAAAATTTCCACAGAACTACAATCCGGGTCCTTAATATGTTGATAAAATTTCAAAGAGATTCATTATTAATAGTTTATTTTATAAAAAATAAAGTTGGTTTTTAAACAATTTTAATTAATATTAAGACTGAAGTAACAGATATTAATAAAAATTGTCATTGTAGACCAAGACGCGAAAAAGCCA
The DNA here is from genome assembly GCF_054372755.1 of Phalangium opilio. Lineage (NCBI taxonomy): Eukaryota > Metazoa > Arthropoda > Arachnida > Opiliones > Phalangiidae > Phalangium > Phalangium opilio. Next base: position 1,566,633 of record NW_028324243.1, read on the forward strand.
AAGATAAGTATAGAAAATTAGTTGCCTGAAGTACAGATACTCAAATTTATCTTTTGAAGCCATGATTATAAAACATCAATTATTTGAAAAAATTCTTATGTTAGTTTTTTTCACCAAAACTTTTATGTCGCAGCTCTCACAGATAACAATGTAGCATTTGATTGATCTACCAGTAAGATTAATATATATTTTGTATATAATTTATTTGAACCTACCGACAGTATTCTTCTTTCCCAAATAACGGAGGTTGATGTTGACTAGAAGTAGAAAATCAACATAAAGCTACTTTGACCGAGGCTTAGCGAAATTGTTTAATAATAAAATATTCTGTTCACTTTTAACTTTAAAATTAATTTTAGTAAATTTCAATGACGTTTTTTGTTATGAAAATAATAAAATTCATACATAATTAGCCATCACTTTAATTCCAATTCCAAAATTTTAGTTTTAACCGAGAGCTCAAACGCCATGTTTTTCTAGCTAAAGTCCCTCTTACGGCGTGAATCACTACAAAAACGCCGTAAGTCCAAACTTAATAATAAGGGCTAGAAGCGTGTCTCTAACAGTGGTAGAGCACCGTAACTCCATTACCCAAAACAACGTAAGTCGAAGTATGTGTTTATAATGATAGAAATCCATACTTAAACTTAATTTTTCTTAATAAAACTCTGGGAAGGCACATCCTTGAACTGCTATCATTCATTTAAGATGGTTCCCAAACGTAACGAACGAATAGTTTTCTTTATTTGCCTTCCTAGAAATGGTCACTTTTCAAAATAATCCCAATGTTATCTTTATGGAAGAATATAGTATTTTTCACCAAATGTCGGATTCATTTTAAGGATTCTAAAAAACCTTTAGCAACTTTATTTTTTATAAGGAGAACTATTGCAAGAATCTCTTTGAAATTTTAGCCACCCATTTGGGGCCCAAATTTTAGTTCAGTGTAATTTTTTCAAAGCAGCAAACACAATGCGAAAAATGTTACGGCCCATCAAAAAACCATCTTTATAAATTAGAGGCATTATCAAGTCTTATCTAAGAGTAAGGTTGTGCATGTATAATAATTCAATTTAATTCAATTCAATTCGGTTTATTGTACAACAAAAAAGCACCCAAGTCGCTCACTAGATTGTACACAGAAAGTTTAACAGGAATGAGATATCAGAACTATTTGAGTAGGATGAATTATTTATAAAGTGATTTGAGGTGGAGTAAGGTTATGTAAAAATTTGAAGGTAAATATGAGATAGGGATTAATTATTTAGTCAAGTAACTTGAACAATATATATTGGTATTCTATATAGAATCAGATACGAAACTATAGTGAAGTCTGTCTAAAATGAGACGGAGAGAATTTTGGGGATAATTATGCCCGACAATAAAATTATTTTTTTAAAAAAAAATAATTCATTATTAATTGAGTGGAATAAAATTATCGCATTTAAAGTATTTACACGGAATAAATCATATTACAGAGGGTTTATGTAACTATTTGAAGGAAATTAACAGTAATTCAATTAAATTGGGAAGAAGAATTAATAAAGAAGTCTAAGGTTATGTGAATAATATATACAGGGGATACGAAATTTTTGTTAAATATTTCTTAAATGGATTAGAAAGAATTAAGGGGTGCTATACGCGACAATATAGTTAATTTTAAATATCATCTGAAAATTTTGAATGAATTATTAAGTGAATGGAGTAAAATTATCGCTTGTAAAGGTATTAATAGGGAGTTGGGTAACATAAATTTAAGTCACTGTCAATGTCAACGGATTGATGTAAGAGGATCACTAAAGATATCAAAATACGAAGGCATGAGTTCTCTATGTAATTTAATTATGTTAATGCCAATTCTTTGAGAAGGTTTTTTTTTCGTTAAAAATGTCCATATTCTTTGCTTAGGTGTGATAATTGCGAATCATTCTTGATCTGGGTGATTTCGTCGTGTGGCTGTTGCTGGAATAAACTTCTTTCTCTACTTATGTGGGTTAAGAAATTGAAGTTTAGGCTAGATAACATTGAGCGGAATTTAATTTTTATTATCTTGTGTAATAATTAAGATGATATCTAATTTTTTAAATGTTTCTGCGATTGAATCCATGTTAAATTCCTTATGAAGTGGACACATTGAAAATATGTATACTTGATAGTTTTAAATTAAATATCCTTGGTGGTAGATTTTTCTTACTATTTAATAACTTTGAAATGATTTTTAAATACATGCTACGATAATGACCTCTAGGGACACCTGCTACGAGTCATCACTAACTTGTAATTTATCGGAGAGTCAAACAAAAACTTCCAAACGAGACTGCATTTGAACGGAGCCTCCGAGATGATCTAGGCCCGTGCCTATCGCGAAACGAGAATATTTTTTTAACTAATTTAATCGCCGTGTTTTCTCGCTTGTGGGCGCTTTTAGTATGGTAAAATAAAAATTAGTTCGGCCTCGTGACCCCGTAGACTGCTACAATATTAGGGCAAGGCATAGACGTAGGTCGCGGATAGTAAGAAAATGTTTTAGAAAATTTCCGAAGACCTTTATTAAACAATCATGCCAAAGAAGTAAAGGATCAAAAAGCTAAGGTTAAAAAAATGAAAGGTCATGAAGGAGTAAAAAAATCCCTCTTTTGATATAATGAATCTGTGAATTAGCAACAACAAGAAGTTTTGATTTACTAAAAAACAACAATGTTAAAATCTTCGTAATTAATTTTGTTGTCCACACAATCTAACCAAAAGATTCAATTAAAAATAAATAGCCCCTAAAAGAATTACGTTAATTTAAGGGTGAAACCTATCTCTTTCATAAAATTTTTATAACTCACCCCTAAAATATCAACGACAATTTATGAAAGACCCCCTTTGCAACTGTAATAAAAGCTTCATCTATAGTACACATATTGGGTGAAAATATTTCCTCTATGAAACTGGATATTTCCTCCCATAAAAATCGACACGCACGGGCCTAGATCATCTCAGAGGCTACGATTTGAATATCACAATTATCTTAGAAATAAAGTTTTTATAACTAAAATGAAGTCACTCGCTTGTTAATTAGTATCAGGAGTTTCGCGACTGGTTTGGAATAGATTATTAGATTCGTTAAAACAAACATAGTGAGAACTATCAACAATTTTAATTTGTATCTAAACATTAGGTATCAGACTTTTGGATAAGTAAATCATCTGAAGCCAGTTGATATTAACTGTTGGTAATTTGAATTTTTACGATTGCTCTTTTTTTCTAAATCGAGATTGTTATTTTAGATTTTTCAAGAGATAAAATAGGATCTCTAACACCAGGGTAACAATGCATATTACGATGCCAATACCAAAGATGCGAAATGCGACCACTGTTTGAACTAGCGTAACTGGTGAAAGGGTCTTCTCGGGTACTTGCCATCTCACTTGATCAGTGACGTAAGTCGATTGTTGAAAAACATTATCGAAACATTTCGTTTCAAATAGTCTCTCGACTCTAAAATTAAAAAATATACAATTATTATTTTCTAAATGAAAATAATAGTACATGATGGCAGAAGTTAATGACTTCTTATCCAGGATAGGAACACATTAACTTCTGATGGTGATAATATCGGCTTATCGCTTCGAAATTTTTTGGCAAGCAATTACAGAAGATCTTAAAGAAAGGATGAAGTGGAAAATCAAGAGTTTCTTTATCGATTCGTAAAAAAATTATAAGACCAGTCTGCTTAGTGAAACATTCAGGAAATACCTCCGAATGATTTTAAAACTCAAATTAGGTTCAGATTTTAAGGATAATTTGAAATAAGGACTTCTGACCAATCGCCTAACGCCCTGCCTTCCTGTTAACAAAATTCCAGTTGCACGCTCTAGATCTCGCGCCACGATTATCACATCGCGCGCAAATTTTATCAAATCTCGCGATAAATTTCATTTGGCATGGAGCGTGCCACGAGAATTTTGTTGACAAGAAGACAGGGTGTTACGCGATTGGTCAGAGGAACTTATTTGAAATTATCCATAAAATCTTAAACTAATTTTAATTTTAAAATCATTCGGAGGTATTTCCTGGATGTTTCACTACGCAGGCTGGTCTTGTAGAAGAATCGTTAAAAAAATCACTTGATTTTCTACTTCACCCTCCCTTGAAATGGCGGTCATTACGGTTAAGCCTAAGACCATTGAATGCAGATGGACTGGAATGGAGATACGGTACGTGGTTCTTTTAGGGCAGCATCTCTATAGCGCCCTGCGGCGACTAATATTGAAACTTATTCTACTCAAGACATAGCCATAACACGATGTATGAGACGAAAGGTTTTGGGATTCTCCCGCTAGGGGCGACCACATGCGATGTCATTAGAAGAACGGGAGTTTTAGCTTATCATTAAAGTTCATCTGTGATTAATGGTCTTAGGTTAAGCATACCGATTTTCGTCCAAAGTAGAGATTATAGTAATACTTACAAAATCATGGTAGTTTCCACAAGCCAAGGAAAATCGTGTACAGTTTTTTAAAGGCGAAAACGTAGTTCAATGTCGCCAAGGATTTTTCGCTGATGAAAAGTTTAGGTTTATACAAGAGGAAATCACATGCGAAATCAATCGCAAAACGAAACAAGACTTCGGGAACGAGAAAATCGTGATTTCCTTCGGCGAGTTCCTCAACGAAAATGGCGGAGGCACTTTCCACAATATCTACCTTACCAAATCTTTCCAAAGAGATCCTTCCCTGGGGCAATTTGTCTTCCTAATTGTTCGAATGAAGTAACGAAATGTAATTTTTTCTAGGATTCATACATCATGTAGTTTTCAGTGCTATTCGATTATTTTTGGATTTTGAGCCGTTGAAAATACATAACAAACAAGTATCAACAACTAACTTATTTTATCGTGATTCGTAAAAACTGATTAACCCGCCTTACAACTTTCCTTGACCTACTATAATGCCTGATTTGACAAACTTAAATCCTCAGTTTACTGGAATATCTCGAGACGCGTAAAGAATCTCTCTGCATTCTGCAATAAATCATAACCAAAAATCCTACGTCAAGTTTTCTTCCATCATGTCCTACATAGATTTTAACATTTAGGTATTGGACCTTGAACTATTCAATAGTTTTCTTCCAAACCGCTGGTCGAACCTTTTCTGGTAAGTTTCAAAAAAATTGATATTTTCAAAGAATTTTCGACTTACCCACGACTTGAAAAATTTCACCGAATCGGAATTACGATGCATCACCAATTTTCGATCCGATAAAATGAGCCAATCATCCAGGGTGTTAATTTTTACGTACGACTCTTCGTAAGCGTCCGATTTGAAAATGCAGGAGATCCAAATTGAAATGACGGTCACCACCAGTAGCCAAGATCCGAATAAAATTCTACACGTAATGTTGTTAGACATCACCATGAAAGCTTGTAGAAATGACAATGTGCATTTCATTCATTAGGTTTTTGTCCCAATTTTCGTCATTCACGTTTTGCAAAAACACGCGTTCATTTATACTCACGTTCCAAGAAAAATAGAAAAAGGGCATCCCACATTTTAGCCAAAAACATCTTGACTTTTGACCACAGTTTCTTTGGTTTCTTGGAAAAGCACATAATTAAGGACATAATGCACATATACGAGAAGATCAAAATTAACACCTGAAATTCAAACATTTACGAGAGCTATGAAGCGTCGAATGAAAGGTCTCAAAAGAATATGGACAAGAAAGAGCAATTGGGTGACAGTGATGAAATCAAATTATCTTAAGAATGTTGCGGTACCGGAAGGTAATGTTAGTTTCCTGTGGCGTAGAATGTCTAATGTTTACAAGAAATAAGGGTTAGGCTTAAATCTAATCTTATTCACAATGTTATTGTTAAGCCCAGTTCGAAAACTTAAATTGGATAAATATTGGATGATAATTATATCCCCGAGCGTTTCGGATATCAGAATATAGAACCTGATTTAATATTATTTCAAATATTTGTTTCGCGGTGAAATATTAACTGTTCTAACGAAACGTTTTACCTCTCCAAGTGACGAAAACGTCACGGATAGGTATGTCACTGGATGTATCATGGTGCGTGTCTGTCTGTCACCGCGTTCGCAGTTAGCAAATCGGAGCAAATGTTTCCGCAATATCCGGACCGCGTTCTTAAGGGTGTACCTCATATGAGCAGTTCTCGAAATAGAAACCGCTGCTATTTTGGGAAATAGCAGTGTTTGTCTTGAGTTTCGAGCATTTCTTAACAATACAGTTATATTCGTGGGTTTCAAATGGTACCTTTTCCGTGATCATATAATCAGGAATGTGACCTAATAAAACAAGTTTTTGAGATAATTGTAAACAGCAATTTTTTGGAAAAGGCATATTATAATTCGAGAGGGGTTATTTTATTTCGGAAGTAGATAATTGTAAACAGTAATTTTTCGGAAAATGCATATTATAATTCGAGAAAGGTTATTTTATTTCGGAAGTAGATAATTGTAAACAGTAATTTTTTGGAAAAGGCATATTATAATTCGAGAAAGGTTATTTTATTTCGGAAGTAGATAATTTTAAACAGTAATTTTTCGGAAAATGCATATTATAATCCGAGAAAGGTTATTTTATTTCGGAAGTAGATAATTGTAAACAGTAATTTTTTTGGAAAAGGCGTAACATTGTAACACCATTTCCAAAATATTACTAACTTTAGTCTAACCAAACGAAAAAAAACCTAACCTTACCTGACCTAATACTATTTAGTTGAAATAATCAACTTTAACCTAACCAAATTATTCATATCTAACCTAGTTCTTTTTGAGTTCATATAACCCAGCTGGGCCAGCTTACACCATAATAAACAACTATAGTTTTTCGCATATCTGTTTTTCCGCTCTTTAGAGAACTGCTGTAACGGTACGCCGCGTTTACGAGAACCGCTGTATCGGTAATTGCTGTAATGTGTAAACTGCCATTTCGAGAACCGCTATTTAGAGAACTGTTGTTACCACGGACTACTAAACTAAGAGGACATTTCAGCTCTGCTATCGGGCGGCGCTCAAGCTAAACGGTTTTACTAGTGTCTCCTCTAGCGGTAGTTTTTAGAAAGCGGAACTACGTCATTTCGGTAACAAGGCGAGTGAGGCTGGAAAACAGTATTTTTAGACTACTTAAGTAGTATTGAGTAAAGCTTACCATCTGTCTTTTTAGGCCATAGCTGACTTTGAAAAAATCGTCTTTTAAATATTTAGAACACTGGTACGTATATGAGGTCCAATGTCATCTACTGTAAATCCGTTATACTTTGCTAGCCAGTTTACCCATTGAATGCAATATACTTGCAAAACTAAAAAGCGAGACAGGCCTAAAGCTATTATAATAGTAGCAGAAGGCAGAGTCAAAGTTCATGTAATTAGTCTATTGTACGGTAGATGGCGTTGCGGTACGTGTTACACGTTCCGGTGCGACCCCCTTTTTCCCTCCTAACTCACATAGGTGCCCGTTTCTTTGATGAGGCAAACCGTTCGTATAGGCAAAGCTAGAGCTGAAATGTCCTCTTAGTTTAGTGACCCGTGTTGTTACGAGGACCGCTATTATGAAATCCGCTCATAAGGGAACTGCTGCTTCCCGTTCTTAATTCGCAGAAAGCCATATTGGCTTCTACTCCGTTGTACCTTGTTAAGGTTAAGACGTACGCGGCAATCGGCAAGGGTTACGATAAACGTCTTGCCTCTTAATGGTAGGGGTTCCACCAAAGATTCACGCAATAGGCCTTTATAGAAAGTTTTTACGGCTTGCGCACCTTGTTGATTTGTCCCGCCGCGCCTGCGCATTATAACAGCCATACGTCACCAAAATTCTCTCGGAAGTGACGTCACTAAACTCAACAACCAAGGCTTAGATCAAAATTCTTAAATAAATATACTTTACGTTAGATCTAATCATTATAAATTCATACGAGTATCAAATATCAACATTAGAATAGTTCGGCAAAATATGAATAAGATTTGCTGGCTTAAAGTAGATAAACACAAACGAAGAACAAACGCGTTAAAAAAAGCCCACCATTTTATCAGTCGGCTTTATCTCTCCAAATCTTGCCTCCAGTTCGTGTTTTTTATAACACAAAACTGGCTGAACTGAACTGACTCAGTTTGAACTACAAGAGGGGACAAGTACCCATAATTCCTTTAGAACTTTCTATAAAGGCCTATTGCGGCATTTCTTGTCATTTATATTGAATCAATTGCCTTATATACTCTAAATTTCCAAAAAAAAAAAAATTAAAGAGGCATAGGCTATAATTCAACTATGTTTAGGAGTAACGTTTCTTAAAACGACTTAACTAGAATTAAGGTAAATTATAGACGGTTAAAATAATAAATTTATATCTATATAAATCAAAGTCCTGACTGACTGGCTGACTGATAATGAACGCCCAGCCCAAACCGCTTACCCTAGAAGGCTGAAAATTTGCAGGAACGTTACTCATAAGTAGTAAGCGCGTACTAAGAAAGATTTTTCCAATACGCCGCCATCTTAAAAAATGGCGCACAGAAATGTAAAAAATCTTCTCTATGCAACAAAGTCCGCGTATTTCAACCGATTTCAAAAATATTTAGTACACTGGTTTCCTTTAACCTTTAGATGGGCTGAACGGTCTTTTGGGTTCGATTTGTTGCCATCTTTTCAAATGGCGGCCAAAAACTTAAAAACCCTTTTTTATGGAATAATGTCCGCGTGAAAAATAATAAAAAATGCATCCCTATAGGGACTGACGGGCAACGCCGAGTGCCTTCGCTCCTGGAGTGCTACAAAAAATATTAGTCATCAGTAAAATCTACCCATTCTTTATATCATTTTGATGGAATTTCTTATTTCACGCGAGCGACGCCGCGGGTAACAGCTATATTTAAATATTTAAGAAAAACTCGACTCGTAGAGGTTTATTTTGGTGTTCCAACTTGTTAAATATAAGAACACCCTTACCTCATTAAATTGGATCTAAGAAGTGCCGATTAAATGAGACTTGCTATTTTAAGCACATACCCAAGTATCAAAGTTGATGAAATTAGTCGAATACTTCGGGAACTTGTCAGGAGTGCGTGAGACTAGAAGTAGATCAGTCTCCACATAGGTCGGTGTCGGTAGCCAATATTAATTTTCGTAGAAATCTTCCACATTGAACAACCAAATGATAAATTCAAAATCCTGCGAGAAAAATTCAAGAAAATTTAGGCTAATCTTAATAAAACCAGAAAGAAAACTTACTACCACAGTGTTACCTGGTAGCCTTGAAGTATCCTTGTCGCATTTTTCCCGTCTAATTCTACGGGCTTTAAATCAAATCTGTTTTAAGTGAGTAACAAGTCACGCAAATTAGGATTTCCGAATTAACCAGTTTATGTTGCTGGTCGGGAGCGCATTCAGTAGTAGCGTCCTTAGGGTTTTAAATTGGGGGGGGGGTGGTTTATTCTGGGTAAACTATCTGAAAGTTATTATAACAAATTAATAACTAAATTTTGCATAATTGGTTCTTTGGAATATGTGTAGACCATATACCAAAATTTTGGTCTACGTGAAATAATTCGTATTTTAAAGATATAAAACACATAGAACAGGGCGTGCCTCAGGGTTCAATACTCGGTCCACTCCTCTTTAATATTTTAATAAACTCAATGGCATCAGTAGTCCAAAATTCTTCCCTGATCCTCTTTGCCGATGACGCGAAACTTTATCGTCGGGTTAGTGTTCCGGCTGATCGCGATGCCCTCCAGGCTGACCTTGACGCTATCGTTAGGTGGGGCTCATCTCATGGGCTCAGCTTCAATATCGGCAAGTGTAAGATACTCCACCTTGGACGCAGGAACCCCTCTTTCGATTACACCATTAATTCGGCTCCCTTAACCAAGTCTTTTTGCGAACGAGATCTAGGCATCCTAATAGACCCCCTTCTCAAAATGTCAACCCAGTGTTCAAAAGTAGCCAAGCGCGTGCGTAGTATCACGGGTATGATCCGCCGTAACCTAAATTTCCGGTCCTTACCCCTTATCAAAACATTATACAATTCTCTGGTCCTCCCCATATTTGATTTTTGCTCCCCTATTTGGTCTCCCCATCTTAAATTGGATCTTAATGCCTTACAAAGGGCTCAAAACGCTTACACTAAGCTCCCCAACAAACACAGTTCCTCTCCAGCATCCCGCCGCCTCTCTTTGCTAAATATTGACCCGGTCCACATCCGTCATAAAATTAACAACTTATGCCTTTTCCATATCCTTATCAACGGTCACCTTGACATTGACTTCTCCCTCTTTTTCACTAGAAATACGAGCGCGAATACCCGTGGTCACTCTCAAAAATTGGTCAAACCACGAGCCCTAACTACCTTTCGGCAGACCCATGTTTCTAATACTGTAATTAATGACTGGAACTCCTTGCCCCCTATCATTATTGCCATTACCAACAAATCTCTGTTTCGAATTAAACTCTCTGAACATTTTAACGATATGATTTAAACCCTAATGCATCCCCGTATTTAGTTATTTTTTCAATTATTTTTACTCAAGTATTTTCATTGGTTTTTTAGACCTCTGTGTCCTAGTCATTATATACTTTATATATATATATATATATATATATCCTAGTCATTATATACTTTATATATATATATATATATCCTAGTCATTATATACTTTCTTGTCACGGCGCTCTCGCTATAACCGCCGTCTGCTCCTAAGACACCAAGCTGTCTTTGCGGATGTTGTATCAAATAAATAAATAAATAAATAACTTTCATTGATAAATGGCGCGGAACTGAATTATTGACTATGAGATTAACTGTGTATGAAGAAATTTCACTCGTCTTAAGTTTAGTTTAAGCAGAAGTGAGATGAGACTAGAAGAACTGAGCTAACCAAATTCTTCACTCGGCGAAAGTGAATATTCTTGATAACCCAAGAACGGTTGGCCCTCTGGTAGCGGTTTCTGAATTTTCCCTCCAAAACGTGAGACGCTCGTGGCGGTAGACGGCCGAACTAGATTCAAGGAGCCGCGTACGTGTTCCGCGGCTTTAGGTTGAGGGGAAGGGGGTAGGAATTTTTTTTGGAACTCGACCAATTTTTTATTTTGTCGCCATCTATGATGGAGTCAAAATATTACGGAGACATAAAAAACGGAAGATTAGCTCCGCCTTCGTCGTCGCATTTTTCGTCGTCGTCTCTTTAAACTACTCCCTTATCACTCGCGCTCCGGTTATTTCATTCAAATTTCGGTTCCTTGTTCGTTCTGTTTCCGGATTTTTGCACATAACGACTTCTAAAGCCTTCCGATAGCGGTAATCAAACTTAATTTTCAGTGATTTAAACTATTTTTCGTGTTATCGCCGTCTTTTGGTTTTACCTACTGGCAGCGTTTTGCCATAGGTCTTGGAAAACCTCGTATTGTTTCTTCCTCGGGACTCATGACGGGGCTTTTTCTATAACTGTGTTTGAGACCTTACTAAAAATACCTCCACTCATGTTTTCGCTGTTATTCTTTGAATTTCGGTAATTAAACGTGCGGACTCGACATTTTTTGTTGCTCACTGCATTCCGCTAACGGTGTTTAATTTTTTAATTCGGTTTCATCGTTATTTTTAATTCGGTTTCATCGATATTTGGCTCATTTTCGCCGAAAGTGACGCTGTAACGCCGACGGGGATATTGCCTAGTCCTTGTCTCAGACCGTCCTAATAAGTTTAAAATTCATTATGCCGTCTGCTAAACACTATGATCTCATTTAAATTGTACGGAAACGTCTTTTAAACTAATATGGGTCATTCCAAGGACACGTGTCTTTTGTGTGACCTCTTTATGTTCGGCTCCCTGTCATTGTAGCCGTAACAGGCTGAGAAATAAGGATTTTTTTTAAACTGGACATCTGGCCTGTGTCGACAGAGCCGCATGAGAACAGGCTGAGAAATAAGGATTTTTTGGGGTTTGTTGTATCTCGGCTTTTGTTGAGGAGATATTCTTTATACGATTTCAATATTAATTAGCAATGTTACTGTATATAAGTAAGGCATTAATTATACAGTGCCTAAATATAGTTTTTGTAATAATTATCCTTTGCTATTATATCAATATGGAGTTCATTATACATTGCTAAAATACATTAGAAAGCGCGACAAAATTGTAAGGGTTTCCCTTGGAACCTCTTGTTTCTCTTTCGATGAAAGCGTCATAAAATCCTCAAATTTGTTCACTAGTGCCAGGATCTACTACCAATGCTAGAACCCTTCACTTCTAGTCTCATCTCACTTCTGGTTTAAGTCTTGGTTTGATTTTAGTTGCCTCCACTGCAGGGACTCCCTCCGAAAGAACGGGAAACATTTTACATGTGGAGAATGGTCTCTATTTACTTATTTTTCGTTTATTTATTTATTCCTCAAAATTGTACTGTTTGATATCTCTACAAAGACGAAACTTAACGAATCTATCTATATATTTTTAATATATTGGTAATGAATTTTAGGGGACTAAGAGCAATTTCTTGGTAGAGTTTTCGGATTATTTTGATGGGGCTATATCCCCCAAAAAGGCCTGGCGACACCATTGCGCATTCCAGTTTCATATGTGCTAACGCAGACCAATACCGTGTTGTCTAACTCGCTAATATACTGTATGAGGTGATCCAACGACTGGGGTTTTGTTCTTACGCTTACGCGCTTCAATCAATATATAAACGAGTCACAAACACACGCACACACAGATCATAAACGTAAACGCGATTAAGTCTGTCACACTCGTAGCTTAAAGCTATTGCCACTATACGGGGTGTTTTGGAAAAGTCCATCAATTATGATGGAGCGTGTTTATCGGGCCCAACTGAGTGGAAAGTATCAAAGAACTTGGGTGTACTACCTCAGACCACCTACCCATGGACAGGCATCCCCGTGTTAAACCGCAGTTTTCAAATTGAAACGCGTTGCACGCGCCCTCATGTGTCGGCGGGCCGTAATATATCTCCACAAGTGACACGTGATCAATTAAAGAGACAAAATTCCTATTTTTTTGGCCAAGGCTTAGTATTATATTAGTCTTATAAAGTAAGCCAGAGTTATATTTACTAAGCTATTATAAATATAACGTTTAAAAATCTTTAATGAGATGAACTAAAAATATACGAATGATAAAGGTTTTCTCGCTTTGTCACATTTATAAGATTTTAGGCTCGATTGACGCCTATTAGGCTACTGTTCTCGAGGGAGCGAGAATTAATATTTTTCACGAGAGTCTGTTTGTGGAGATGAATTTCCAGTAGCCGCCACCTCGGCGCTTTCGTCAGGCGTTACACTTTGCTAACCTAGCTCCCTATCCTCATGCCTGTCCATGGGTAGGTGGTCTGAGGTACTACATTTGGTTAAGGAGTTATGCCCCTCCCCAAACATATTGGCCCTTAAAAACAAGGAAATATCCAACAATGTTGACTACTTTTAACATAACATAAGAATGAAGCTCTTTACACATTACAAACGTCAAATCACACTTAAAATTACCAGGAGGCTAACTTGACCACCAGATGGCGCACTCAAAAATCATTTTATTTATTTATTTTTTCAAGGTCCTAGATTTCAGTGGGAGTCAAAAAAGCATAAAAATTGTTATTATGAGCCTTGTGGAATTTTTGCCAAAATATCGGTCCTTTGTAACATAGTGCCCAGCACGTACTCTACATTGTTGGACATTTCCTAGTTTTAGAGGCCAATGTTTGGGGGGGACAGATCTCCGTAGCCAAATGTGGTACACCCCATGTTCTTTGATACTTTCCACTCAGTTGGGCCCAATAAAAACGCTCCTTCATTATTGATGGACTTTTCAAATACACCCTGTATATAGGATAAGAAAATATTACAACAACAACCCTAAATAACACCAAGTTAGCCTTTATTGCCCTTTAACCTGAAAATTAATCCCTCTTTCTAGCCACTGTGCCCGTATCGCCAACCCTCGGAACCGGTATGGTGAAAGACGATTTCCCGCCGCGTGAACGAACGGGAAGGAAGTCTGGAGACTTACTTTATGTTTACTAATTGTAGGATAACCGCCGCCATATATTGGTACATTTTTAAAAATGAATTATGATATAGCACTGCCTGTGTGAAAAAATGTATCTTGTGTTAAATTAAATATCCAAAACAAAACGTTTACTTTAATTTCAAAGCATAAATTAAATATGAAGAAGTTTTTTAAATTCTTACTTCCAGAATTCCGACTTTCCCCGTTGTAACATTAGCATACCTGAAAGCGTAACTGATAAATATAACGTCTATAAAACAAGTAGGGAAATAACATTAATATCTCTGCTAGTCGACAGAACTATCAATACCCACTTATTTACCTCAACATGCGACTATTGCTTTAAAATTATCAACAATTTAACGTTAATACATCAGTTACCTGTCTTATATTAACCCCCACTTAGCAGTTAAGAAGTATTATAACCCTTAAAATTTAGCACACATCCATAAGCTGACGGCACAGTGGCCATTTTCTTTCTCTAACACTATTTAGTTTATAACGGGTAATTTTTCTTTTCATGAAACTTACTTGAATTTTGAAAATCCTGTATGTGGAACTATTGGAAAAGATAAATTTAACGGCATGGTTTCTTATAGCTTATAACCCTTTTTTCAACGGGACTCGTTTTTCAATTACAAGTTTTTCGCCTTCTTGGTTTTCCCGATGAATAATCCAATTTTTCAGCACAAAAGGTATTTTACAAGAAAAAACAGCGACTAGTTTTCCATGTTGATATATACGCAAAAGAGAGAATTTGCTTACGTTATTACGTTTTCGGAATAAGCTTTAACAACAAGTAAACTCGACAATTTCTAAAAACATCTTCCAATTAATTAAACCATAATAATACTCTAACCTCTGTGGGTTTATATACCACCTTTACGATGTATGTAGGCGTGGGAGCTAACCCATATGCCACAGCTAACGAGCAGCACACGATAAGACTCTTCGATGTAACTAATAGGGAAAGACACGGCTGTAAAACATTACCTTCGATCTTGCTTTTTGGTGCCTATGCTCTAGGTGGTTTTTTGGGTCCAGAGAGTATGCAGAGACAGCTATGGGTCAACCCCCTTGTGTGTCCCGATACTGAGGGTTGTATACCCTATTTTTTTCATCGAAAAGGCTTATACTTACTATTACCGTTAACCTCAGAAGCTTTGATTGGAAGGACAAACCGGGTAACACCACGGAGGAAAACTTAACAAGAGGGGAGAAAGCTATCTGCGTAGAAATAACTCTACGGAGAATGGTTTTTCCCAGGTATGTATTTCAACATAGGAGTTGTTTTGCAGAATATCCTTTCGTTACCATGACAATGTCTGTAAACAAATTATAATAAAATAATGATATGCAGTTGTAATGTAGTTGTAAATTCCTTTAGCGTTACTTTGTTTCCTTAATATTTATGGCTCCTTTCTTTATTATTTATGTCTCGTTTATTGTCTAGAGGGTTTGCTTATTATTGTCATTATTAATTTTTAATTATTTATATCAGAAGTAGCGGATAAGGGACTAGAAGTAAAGTGCTCTAGCATTGGTAATAAATCCAGGTACTATTGAACAAATTTGACGATTTTATGCCGCTTCCATCGCCCCTACACTAGAGAGAAAAAAATTGGTCGAGTTCCAAAAACATTTCCTACCCCTTCCCCTCAACCTAAAGCCGCGGAACACGGTGCTTGAATATAGTTCGAGCACCTACCGCCGCAAGCGTCTCACGTTTTGGAGGGAAAATTCAGAAACCGCTACCAGAGGGTGAACCGTTGGTGTGTTATCAAGAATATTCACTTTCGCCAAGTGAAGAATTTGCTTACCTCGATACTTCTAGTCCCTTATCCTACTTCTGATATTACCTTTATGTGTATGTAAAGGCCCAATAGTCCACGCCTCAACTTTATATTTATTATCGAAGCTACATTCACATCTGGATTGTTACATATGGTTTGTTTAATCGTATACTGAACAACTGTACACAGAAGCAATTACAAGGATATATGTTATGTTCTGAACTCAATGATTGTGCCCTCTATTTCTCACAATAGACCCAAACAACAATTCTTTTGAATTTTTATAACGGCTCAGATCTCGTTCTCGGGTTTTGAACCTGATTGGCTTGATTTTGCCACGCGCAGAGCCTGTTTTACCCCAAAAGTCAGACTCTAATCCAATCAGGGCTTATTTTCGTCGCTCAACGACAGATGGTACTACAGTCAATTTCGTTAGTCACGTGATCCAATCCCTTAGATGGATACGAGACCAAGTCAACTTGTTTATTTGTTGGTTGGGTCTATTAAAACGTGTTAAACTTCTTACCGAACAAGTTGCGCAATTGGCCTCTCAGTGTAGAATATTGGTGCAGGCTATTCTAAGTTCTGGTTCGAGAGTGAGATAAGTGGGTTCGGAGCCTCCGAAATGAAGTAGGCCCATGCATGTCTAATTTTATGTGGGGAAATATCCAGTTTGTTAAGGAAAATATTTTCACCATATATGTGTACGAGATGGCGCTTATATTACCGTTGTGACAGGGGTTTTCCTTAAATTATCGTTGATATTTTAGGGGTCAGTCATGAAATTTTTATGATACAGAAAAGTTTCATCCTAAAATTAACGTAAATGTTTTTGGGGCTATTCACTTTCTATTGAATCTTTCGGTTAGATTGTATTGATGACAACAAAATAAATTATTTCAATTAAAATAATTCAGTAAGAGTAAAACGTATTCTGAAAATCCGCGACTTAAGCAGTCGACAGGGTCACGGGGATGAACTTTGTTTATTTTTACGGTAATATAAGCGTCCCCAAGCGTAAAACCACGGCGAACTAAATTGGTTAAAAAAATATTCTCGCTTCGCGACACGCATGGGCCTAGTTCATTTCGGAGGTTACTTTAAGTTTTAATTTAAACCGAGTGACGGTTAAGATTGACTAAGTTAAGCCGAGTGAAGGTTGAGAAAACTATGTTTGTTTTGAACAATTGTATAGTTTTTAATTTTGACGATACTGGCACAGAGTTTGGCCTGACAAACAAACTTTGAACTCAATGCACTGTCAAAGCTGAACTCTTTTGAACTCAGGTGTACACAAAGATCCAAAACGTATATCCCCTTGCTTTATTTCACACTGCATTGCGAGAATTGCTGAAAACTCGCAAGCTTTGGCGGTGCCCCTCTGTTCAAACCGAAATTGGTTAAAGCTGGTTTTCACCCTCCAAAAGCTCAATGAACCGTTAAATCAATTCTCCAAAAAATTAAAACTTGTATGTACGAAGTAACTTTCGTGAATTGCTCAGAGGCACAATGCCGAAAAAAGCACAGCTAATATTCAAAAGTCAATATAACATGGATACTAGACCATATTACGGACTGCGATTATTCTTTTAAAAATAATGTTATGAATTCATGATAAAATATTTTCGACAAACAAAAGGATATTTTTTTAAATAATTGGTGTTTTGTAATCACGTGGTCAAATGTAAAAATTTCAGTATTTGGACTTCTACCAATCCATTTTGTGCACTTTTCATTTGCTTTTTTAAGTCTTTGTCTACTACGACAGTATTTTATACTAAACCCAAAAAGGATTCGGTTAATTTTGGGACTTTATCTAACAAAATAATGAGTTCAAAACTATTTACATCGTTACAATATTTCTGTAATTGAAACACAATAAGTTAATTAAGCTAGAGGTTACCATATAAAATGAATATAAATGTGGGCAAAAATTAGAGTGAATTATAATTCTATCTTCGTGTTTCCCAAAGTATGCGAAGTTAAGACACATTTTTAGCTAAAATATGAATGCATGACACATCTTAATTTTAGAGGGCTATCATTTGAACCATTACTCAATTTTTGGTTTTGTTGTATGCAATATAAATATTTTGGTGAAAATATGAATGTTATAGCCTTGTTTTAAAATAACACTCACTAGACGAGACGTTTAGAGGCTGTGAGTCAATAATTACTTGTTATCCAATAACCACCTTTGGAATGTTTAGAGAAATATATCTTGTTAATTTTTTGGTCCAATATTTAAAAGTTGATCTAAAAATCTCAGTATCCAAGAACGTGTCTTTGTGTTTGAGAAACGCTGTCTTAAATCTTCTACGTCACCAGAAAATCAAATTTTAAACAAATGAATTTTAAATTGTAACAAGCATTTTACCCAACAAATTATAATCAAAATTATTTCTTATTTTTTATGTCAAAGGGGAGATTCGATTTCAGAATTAATATTTTAGTTCATGTTATTGTTACTTATTTCAAGATCTCCGTTCCACGTGTTAGTTGTTGAAAGCCTGTCGTAACTGGACGAGCATTACCAAAAAGCAAATCATCATTGAAGAGATGTACACGAGAAGTATGGCGCCTACATCACCAAGCGATGTCTTCGAAAAGGCCAAGCTTTGCTTCGTCTTCAGGTATTTTGAGCAGCCCCCTTTGTGCAACAGAAAGTCTGCTCTGATTCGATGTCCACTCTCCCAATAGTTCAATATTCTGTCGCGTAAAGCAAATGTCAGCAAATGATTTTACCAATTACATGGTTTCTTACCTAAGATTGATCAAGTCTTTCAATGTACTTGAAGACGCCTTGGACACTGGGAAAGCGACGGCCAACGACAAGAAAGGATCTCTACCGTAGTGCAAGTCTTTTCCCGCTTTGTAACCTTGACGGCACAAGTATTTAAAATGACGAACACTGCCAAAGTAGACAGCGTTCCCTCGATTGAAGACGTCGTCCTCGTCTCCCGTTCTTCGATTCATTTTTTGGAATCTTCTTTCGTATTCAAGAACAACGTCGTTACGGTTTTTCTAATTGGAATGAAAATTACATATTTCAATTGTTTAGTGTATGAGCCAAGCCTGGAAAGATTATAAGGGCTCGCCTTAGTAATTGGTTATGCCATAAGTACCATAATTACCACTGATAAATTAAACACGCCCGTTGGACTAATGTAACCGGCATTTTCACCCAAAAAACGAAGAAGGCGGCCTCTTGTAGTCATTTGAAACAGCAAATCGTTCACGGAGGCTCATGTTCAGACCTGCTCTACAGATATCTTGTAGGCCACGGACCAGTGTGGGTGTAATGGCGGCCATCAAGCACGCGAGTATAGGTTTAGGGCTGTAACTTAAAATAATATTTTTGTTGCGACATACAGTGTGGAAGAGATCAGAGCAACACCTACCTTTGTGGAAAACCCCCAAAACCCCTGACGGACTACTTCACTGCAGTACATTTTCGAGCTAGTATACAGGGTGTGACATGTGTCATTGTATGCAAATGAGAACGTGCAACAAGTATCATAGTGAATATCGTTTAATGATACGCACTTTGAAACGTTAAAGACCTACGATTAAGCTTAGGAACTAAGGCATCACACTACAAATTAAAGGGCTGTTTGGTAAACCCATCAGCGTAAATGTTCGATGTGCCTACCGTCGTGGTGTAGGCACTCTTCAAGACGATTTCCATGCCTTGTATTACGTTTTCTAGCATTTGAGGCGTGATTCGTTCAATTGCGCTTTGACTTCTGGCCTTCAAGTCGTCTACATTTAAAGATTCTGTTGCAAACACCTTCTCCTTAAGAAGAAATCAAGTGGGGTTAGGTCAGGGGATCTTGCTGGCCACGGAATTGGTCCACCTCTACCGATCCAACGGTTTGGAAAGTGCTCAGTTAGCCATTGGTGAACATTGACCGCCCAATGTGGTGGCGCACCATCCTGCTGGAACCACAGGTCCCGCATCACTGCTAATGGTAATGCGTCTATCGCATCACTAAACTCGTGGCGCAGGAAATGCAAATACCTGTCACCAGTAATGTTATCCTCGAAGAAGAAAGGTCCGATGATTCTGTTCCCCAGAATGCCACACCAAACATTTATCTTCCATCGAATTTGATGGTAATGTTGCCGTAACCAGTATGGATTTCGTTGGGTCCAGTAATGTAAGTTATGTCGGTTTACCGTACCATCCCTGTGAAATGTCGCCTCATCAGAAAAAAGAACATTTCTTAAGAACAATGGATCGGCTTCAATTAGCTCGCGCATAAAAAGACAGAAGTCTTGACGTCTTAGGTAGTCATCGTCCGTTAAGGCGTAATGGAGGTGGATATGATAGGGCCGGTAGTGATGCCGATGTAAAATGGCAAGAACGGTTGAATGGCTTAGACCAACCTCTTCTCCGACCGCTCTACTACTAGTATGAGGATTGGCTTCAAAACGTGCTAGAATGTCGACTTCCCTATGATGATTACCAATTATACGGTATCTTCTACGTTGACGGTCTTGCACGACGAAACTCCCGAAATCTCGTAGGTTGTCTCTAATGTTCGTGAAGGTTCTTCGAACCGGCCTTCGTCGGTTTGGGAAGCGTTCGGCATAAAGCAATGCCGCTTGTTGAACGTTACCGCGACATTTACCCAAAATAAACGTCATGTCCAATTTTTCTCGGTTGTAGTAGGCTGCCATTCGTCTACGACACAGGACTTACAACGTTTATACGAACTAAGCTGCTAGTAACGACGCGTACGTTTGATTGAATAATGTGCCGAATTCTCAGTGCCGCGGAAAATTCTGACCTTCGTAGCCTCGTATGGATTCCTTATCTAAGTAGGCCAAAGCCACGAGTTTAGTGATGCGATAGACGCATTACCATTAGCAGTGATGCGGGACCTGTGGTTCCAGCAGGATGGTGCGCCACCACATTGGGCGGTCAATGTTCACCAATGGCTAACTGAGCACTTTCCAAACCGTTGGATCGGTAGAGGTGGACCAATTCCGTGGCCAGCAAGATCCCCTGACCTAACCCCACTTGATTTCTTCTTATGGGGAAATGTTAAGGGGAAGGTGTTTGCAACAGAACCTTTAAATGTAGACGACTTGAAGGCCAGAATTCGAAGCGCAATTGAACGAATCACTCCTCAAATGCTAGAAAACGTAATACAAGGCATGGACAATCGTCTTGAAGAGTGCCTACACCACGACGGTAGGCACATCGAATATTTACGCTGATGGGTTTACCAAACAGCCCTTTAATTTGTAGTGTGATGCCTTAGTTCCTAAGCTTAATCGTAGGTCTTTAACGTTTCAAAGTGCGTATCATTAAACGATATTCACTATGATACTTGTTGCACGTTCTCATTTGCATACAATGACACATGTCACACCCTGTATACGAGCTCGAAAATGTACTGCAGTGAAGTAGTCCGTCAGGGGTTTTCCACAAAGGTAGGTGTTGCTCTGATCTCTTCCACACTGTATATTAAGCAATGATGGATAACGGTAATACTTCATCAATTTATGTAGATTAAATGACAATAATCATTAACTCTTACGATATTTGTAGCTTAGGCTAAGGGCTTCTGTGGCCTGGGCCCATTAGTGTAGCAGACGAAACCTTAATGTTTACTTACTCAGAATTCTGACTGAGTATCTAAGAATTCTATACATTTACCGAAATTCCAAGTCAGACTTCGGTGAAGCTAGTGGCACCCTTATAAACATCTCCCATTGGCTAAAAACGTTGGGACAAAAATGACCGCACGGCGTCGCATATACCTAACTTGTGTAGGACGCAGATGAACATGCTGGTTACATTAGTCCAACGGGCGTGTTTTACTTATCAGGGGTAATTATGGTACTTATGGTTATGCCAATTAATACGCGGGGGAAGGAAATGAATTTTAGTTTTGAGGTGACGGAAGGGGTGGTAGTGGTCAAGTCACCTCCGGCGGACACGGGGCAGTCGCCTCTAAGAAGCTTGACTTACACGTGTGCCCCACCCTCCCGATAGTATTGCTAAAGCTTATATTTTTCATCTCGACAGTACGTTAAGTTATAAGTGTGTCGAGTTTTATCTTTGCGAGCTGATTTCCAACATAATGAAAGGTCAATCGTATCTACCGTGTCTATCGGGAATAGACAACAACCAGAAGACGTTGGTTTTAGAAGCAAATGTTTTTTAATGCAGATGAAGGAATGGCGGCTAGAAAAAGAGTATTGATTTCAAGTGGAAAGCCAACGTAGTGGAAAACCATTTACCTAATTTTTGTGATTGAACTGTGAATACGCTCTGGAAATGGCGAACTCGTTTGCATTCATTTGCATACTGCGAACGCGGAACCCAAAGGTGGAAAAACAGACACAAACACACACTCACACAGTTACGGCCGAAACACCATCTCTCCATGGCATACGTCACTCGGATATATAAAGAGCTAGACATTTAGTGCTTTGCATGGCTATATTTGTAGAGCTAAGCAATAACGGTTAAATTATCTCCATTGATTAATTACAGACTAATATAATGGTTCTGAGTTGGGGAGCCCTATTATCTTGTGCTTAAACCCCTGCTCCAAGTACATGATTAAAGGATAGTGTCAAGCGTAGAATACAGTAGCGCAATGCAAAAGAGTCGTTGACAGGCAATTCCTTCAAGCCATGTGCCGTTGATTTGCAGTTCATATTTCTAAAATTTTCGTTGCCTTGGCTTAAAAACGGATAAATTCGAGTATTTATACAACAATTAAACTTCTTGGATTTATGCACTAACGTTTAGAATACGAGAAACCTGGGAATTCTTGACTATGATTCATCCCTACATATCGTTAGTCACCCCAAAGTTAGTATCATAATATTTATACCCGCAAATAATCCTGGCGGACATAGTAGTCATTCTGAAAAACTATACGCATGTTGGGGTATTTGAAGATATCATCGAGGAAATTTATGTTGCGATCAATGTCCACCGTCAGTTTTGTCGACAGGTTCGCTTTGAAGACTTCCGTCAAAATGAAGCAGCCGACAAAGTAGGTGGCCAATATAACCTTCTTGGCGGCTTCGTACGTGTTCCCCAATAGTCTGGAGGATTGGGAAACAATCATGCACTCTATGACGAATGCGTGAAACTTTGCACAATGATGAATAACAGAAGTCCACACCCCCTCGAAGTACTGAGATGTAACGGTTCATACCTTGGCCGTCTTCAGCCGGCCCCGTTTTTCGACTAGTTTTGGGAAAACATTTTCCGCCCGGTTCAAGTCGGGCTTGGCGGCAAAAATATTTTTCAGGGGGTTGTTTTTTTTCGGGAACCGGATGATGTCAGGTAGGAACTCGATACGTTCCCATTTCTACCGTTTCCTCTTGTCATTACTACAAAAGAGGCTATAAAGGTAAAGGCTTGGCGGGAGAGTTCCTCAAGTGCCCTGTTTTTCCATGTATGTAAAATAATAATTTTTTTAGACTTGGGTCAGTTTTCATTTACTGTTGCCACTCGTTTTTTCAATATGTCTCTCGTTTTCCCATGATTTAACTAACGGACGAAAAAAGGTTTTGTCGTCGTTTTTTTTTTTTCAAAATTCACTGGGTCCGTAACCCTAATATCTTGGCTAGCATCAGCGCCACCTTCTGGGAAATCTCCGTTGTCACTTTTTTACAACCTGTCAATTCTCAAGTTCGCAAAACGCAAAAGTATATAAGATGGCTCCGGCCATATAAACGTTTTGCCTGGCTTGCTAAATATTGTATGTTGATCCCGGCCTATATACTTAACGGGGTTTGTTTCTTTTAAATATCAAATATTTCTCTCCAATTATGAATAAAAATAATCTAGCTTGATTTTGGGTAATAGATTATTGAAACCAGTAAATAACAAACGTCTGTCCTATGATCTGAAACAATTTTGTTGATATTTTTGTTGCAAACTCAATATTTGTGGGATAATAGATGTGTTTGGGTACTAAAACTAATCACTGAGCTCGAGTTTCGTTTTATTCATGCATTTCATACTTCTGTTATCGTTGAGTTGTTGATTTAATTTTGTAATTATCTTTGAGCAATTCAAATGAATACATTCATAGTAACGTTATTTTAACCTTCAGTACATTTTTATTTATAGTTGGGCAGCATAGTTTTTAGAATGATATCTTAATTTCAGTATGATGTCAGTTTGTAAATCTGGTTAATAGAATTCCCCCTTTCCCACAGAGGTCTGAAATTTAAATAATTTGGCTGAAACTGGAGGTGTCAACGTTAAGTGAAAGACTCTCAATGGGCATTTAAAAAACTGGGATACATTTAAATTCGAATTCCAAATCATAGTTAAACACTTTTTGTTTGATACATTGATATTAACGTAATCAATACTGGAATTCATATGTTGATTTCATTTGACATTAGTCAGAGTTTCGTTTTGTTCATGCATTTCATACTCCTGTTATCGTTGAGTTGTTAATTTAATTTTGTAATTATCGTTGAGCAATTCAAATGGAGCCATAAATTTTTCATATAAACTTTAATTAAACCATGAGTATGTTGATTGCGTTTGTTATTAATGTTATGTCCGGAATTAAGTTACATTTAAACACCTGACTAAACTATCCAACACGATCAGCCATTAAGCCTTAGACCTTGCCATGGGCAGACGACAATCTAGACTTAGTTTGCAGGGTATTTATGACATCTCATTTTGCCCTCTATTGGATCTCTCAACAATATCGTTAAATTTATTACTTGAATAATTTATTCTTTTAAATATAATAATCATATTAGCAGAAATAATATAAGAAACCTCCCTACGGGAGGGAAGTATACAAGGCGCCATAGGCATAACGTTAAAACACGCGAGACACAGGGCCGGAAATAAGCACAGGACACTGGACATTGTCCAATAAAATTTTAAAATGTCCCATAATTTTTCTAAAAACTAAGGGGGTCACTGGACATTTTGACCAATAAATTTTCCGAAGTTTTGATAGTTTGACTATGAAGATGCGACACTATTTTTGCACACTCCAGTGGACAATGTCCTATAATTTTTCCAGTCAAAGGGGGCGTCACTGGACACTTGTCCTATAAGAAATTTTCCTTATTTCCGGCCCTGGCGAGACATCCTCGAACCGCCAAATACCATATTAAGACACTATTGCTCATGGACAAGGTACGGTAGATCTTAGTCCTTTGATATGGTCGTTGGAAAGGGAAAGAGCAAAAAGCGCTTCAAACTAGTGTAGTCTGCTTAGTCGTCTGTCGTAAAGAAATAGAAGATTCCTGATTTTGCTAATAAATATTCACATTCGGTAATTTCGGAACGAAAATCTAGTTTGTAGTGAAGCAAAGTAGAAGATGAAAATTACGAATACAGGAACAAAATTTCGAGATAGATAATAACACCATTTTAAAATCTATCTATGTATAGTCTTAGTCATATACCTTGGCAAGGTAAGGGTTTAAATTAATTCAAATTTTATGCAAAGACCTATGGAAATCCTATAATCGAGTCACTGCCTGTTTATTAATGATTGATTGTCATCAAAATCTAAAAATGCTGCATGAATTATTTCATTGGAAAAGTTTAAAATTAAAATGAGTCTGTGAAATTGACTTAACTTAAGCAGCCGACGCAATCGCGAGATCAGAGAATGTATTCCTACGCTCTACGAGGCGCGGCCCTATTTTTTAAACTTTGTTTACGGCTGTATAAGTGCGCGGGGACATTCGCGGTACGAGGATGTATCGGGAAAAATTCGCCTTTGTATACTTTCCTCCCGAAGGGAGGTTTCTTATATTACTTTTGATATTAGCTATTTATAATTATTTAAATTTAAATGAGTATGTTTCATTGATTTAAATTACATTGCTAAAAATTATTAGGGGCGCACCAGGCAGCCTAGGCTCTCTCCTCTGCCGCTTGAAATATTCAGCTGCAGCTAGTTGGCGCGCGTCGGCGAGGGGGCGTGTCCAGATCTTACCTCTTCTCTTGACTCTAGCTTAACTCAAACTATCTACTAAGCGACCGTGGCTAAGTTGTATAGGGCAGGCGTCTTCACTGGCGTCAAGTATGGATCATAAGTACGCGGGATCGGTTCCCGGTGTGGCATCAAAATAATTTTATTTGAAATAAAATGCGTTACGCCACCTACGTGGTCTAGAGTGAACTAAGGGTGAAATTTAAATTGAAAATTCGTGGGAAATTCGAAATTCAAAATGTTCATTTTTGACGAAACTCATCAGGTCACACCAAATCTAGTCCGCCGACCAGCCAACTGAGGTCGGAACAATCGTTTTCCAACTCTAAAGAGCGGCAACACGAAAACGAAACACTCCCCTAGGGAGAATTTTTTTCACTTGAGTCCGCCACTATCGCAAGGCTCAGTCATAGGCGAAAATTTGTGTTTCGGAGCTAGCGTCGCAGTGTCTGTACGGGCTGAAGAGGGTATGGGGTAAATCATTACTTTGGTACTCTGGTTCTGAACTGATGGACTCCTGTAAATAAGGGTATTTCTAATTATAATTTAAGATTGGAGCCCACCTCGTACTCGTTTGTGAAAGTTGTGAAAAGCTTTCAAAAGTTCCAATGAAGTTGTCTAAACTTCGTTGCAGTGCGAAAGGCATCCCGCGAAAATATACGTAATATCAAAAGTATATAGATATAAAAACTAAAAGTACACTTCATTAACAATTCCCTGCTTATGGCTGTAGACGACATGTAAACTGAGAAGAAAACTGTCCTCCGCTCAGCCGCCTACAGGAACTAACCAATCAGGTTAATTTTTGGTACTACTTTATGAGCCTGTTCACGGCTTGTTACCTGTGCCTTGGTCGGGAAGGTAATCAAACGCAGAGGGGGTCGACACTATTCTGGAATAAAGGAGGGCACACGACGCGAGCAAGTTTCGATGGAGTGTAACATTTTGCTTTTATATCTGTATACCGTTGGTAATGTATTCAGTGTTATTGATGAATTTTTAGTTAAACAAATTCAAACATTTTAAAATGTAGATATCTAGCTGTAATCCGCGCGGGTAACTAGTACTTAAACTGAAATGTTATAAGGAACCGGTCGTTTTTTTTTGGTACTATAGAATTTATCAATCTATATCTATGTAAGTAGCTGACTAAATCATTATCAACTCTCAGACCAAATCTCTTTACTCGAAGTCTGAAAACTTTTTAATAGGCATGCACTAAGAAAGATTTTGTTCAATCCGTGGCCATCTTGAAAAAATGGCGGCTAGAAATGTAATAACAACGTTTCTTTATAAAATAATGGCCGCCCGTTTCAAACTATTACACTAATGCTAAGTACACTGCTCAGACCAAACTATTACACTAATAATTAACAGGTTTTTCTTAAATATGGTTTCTTAAATCGGTCGTTTTAAGATACATTATTCGTAAAATCATTTTATACCTGTATATAGCTGTTGTTGTCGTTTTGATTTCAAGTCAACAATTTTTTAACTTTTGTTGTAATTTTAGGGTACAAAACGCGATTGATTCACAGTCAATGATAAGAAAAGCCGCTACTACGTTAAATTTTTTTTTTTGGAAAGCTTGTCGCAAATGAGTTAGTTTGGCTCCAATCTTAAGTTAATTAGAAATACCCTTAATTATCACTGTGCAAAGTTTCTAGCTTTTGAGTGACTTCGGTTAAATTGTCATTATTCTCTAGCCTACAAGTTGTCGGAGACCCCGACAAGGAAACGGTGTACTCTCGGTACCAATCGCTTGGCAATTGTCAAGAAATTGAACAAGAAGATAAAGACAATGATAATCGTCCACACCTTCAAAAGACAGTGTTTAGTCAGTATAAGAAGTCTCCTAAAGATAAAACGTGTACGCACCTTCGGCAGAAAGACTTCAATGATTCCACTCAGTGATATTTGGTACTCGGGTTTTTGGAAATAAGACAACATTTTATGTTCGTAGAACAGAAACGGGTGGCTAAAAGTAAGATTAAACTTTTCCATGCGAGCTAAATCCGCAGACCTCACAGGTGTCCAAGCAAATAAAACATCTCCTTCCTAAAACAGGATACAAAGCAAATTAAATTGTATTCTTCCTTTGTCAGTACCCCCCTGCTCGACTAAAACCGTTCTAGTCCGAATTTATGACTTACCGTCTTATGCATAATATCGCTGGGAATGAACGTTACGTTAGTACTGCCAAAAAATATTCAACACTTAACCTGAACGCCTGCAAGCTCTTAACATATTCGAAATTTACCGGCCTTTCGTATACCCTATGAATTCTTCCAAGAGTTGACTTCCCGCAACATACTTTGTCGTGTCAAGAGTTCTTTTCTTAAAGTCATACGAGTACTAAAATAAGACTTTCAATTTATTTTGGAGCTCAAGTCGCCAACAAAGTTAATGAGGTCGTCACGAGTAGATCTTATCGAAGCACGAGAAACAACGGGTCTGATTTCAGCTAACGAAATATTTTATCACCAGTCCTGATTGCTTCAATTTATATTATAATAAATTGGATTATGAATGGTCTAATCTGAACTCCAATTTGGATTTTATATTCTCCAACAAGAACGTTCCAATATCCTCGAAACCTTTGTCTGTCACCGTTATGAGTTATAGGAGATCAATCCGCCCTAGTCCCCCAGAATTCCTTGGACGCGAGCTCTTTTCTAATTAACATAAACCAGGGATAAGTGAGGTGAAATAGGTTGGAAATGATGATGGGCGGTCCCCGGCACCTTAATTCACCCAATGTAATTGCGCACAACCCCACCGTCGGTAGGCGATTTTTAAGTGATACCATGTAGCGCCATTGTGTTTCTATGAGAACAGGAATGAATGGAGGGGCTGGAATGGCTAAGGGGGCTCTCGTTGTACCCTTGATGGTGGAAACATAAGGCGAGACCTTTTGTTTTTCGAGAAGTGTAGCTCCTCCCCCTACGTCTGTTTAGCTGTCTACCGAAGGCGAAAAATGTCATGACTCGTTAAAAAAGGCATGGCAGAAGTGACCTTTTAGATTTTTTAAAGTTAAATGCGCTGATTTGCCGCCGTTCGCGTTCATATTCGATTCTCTCAGCCTAGGCAGAGGACCTAGGGTAGAGGGTGGAGAATTATAGCAAACAAGTTTTTTTTGGCAGCCAATGAATGAATGAAAATAATTTAAGTGGTAAAAACGATTTTTACGCCAGGCTATGACGTCACTAGCGTAAATTAAGCCACGCCACTTGTTTCCAAGATCATTTCACGCCGATTAGGATTTGACCTTAGCCATTCCAACCCCTCCATACATTCCTGATGAGAACTATATTCTATTTTTAGGATAGAGGGAGCGTCCTGTACGACCATATACCTAACCGCTGAGGATTCTGGGTGTACCACGGTACCGTAGGTGTGGAACAGAGGCCACGCAATAGGTATTGGGGTTCCCAATCCATCCCTTTCTCCTTCAAGGACAAACATTTCGTCCGACTGTTCTATTGCCACGGCACGTCTCAGTCTATGTTTTTCGAACCATTAAGTACTACTTTAAAAGACGGTTTTTTAAATGAAGAGATGATTAAAGGTTTCCGAAAAAGCGTTACAGCCACACGCCAACAAACTTAATCTATCGTTTCTTGGCCTAATCGAATCAAGGCATACACGATACTCACTGGGTTCACCACAATTCTCAGGGACTCGTTCATGGTGAGCTCCAAGGTTCCTCGGCTGACACGGAGGTAGCGAATGAGGAGTGACGGTCGAACTTTGCGCTATTTTGAAAGGAAAATACGCAAAGGCTCACTGAACTTTAGATCACGAAAAATCTAGATTTCTGCAAAACGGGACGTGTTGTTACTTTAATGGTAATCTAATCGGTATAATCCCATCGGACCGAATTCCCAATGAACCGAAATCACATTCAACCGAAATACGCCAAACTAGATAAGAAACTAGTGGAACGGCGGGTTTTCGAACCACTGGGATATGCGTAAGAGGAGGGATCCCATCGATTCGAATGCAACGGGGTGACGTTGATTTAGGACAGGTAAGGTTAGGGTCGGTTTAGTTTACGTTGAGTTAGTTTAGGTTAGGTTAGGTTAGTTTAGGTTAGGTTAGGTTCGGTTCGGTTAGGTTGAGCGACGTAAATGTTTCGTACTTTTCATGAAAATACCATTGGAAACTTACTTTAGAACACTATTCAATTTGAAACAACCAAGTATAAATAAAAGAGAAAAAATTATTAGACTTTTTACTTCAAGTTAAAGCGTTTTGTAATTTTTTAAGACGAATCGTTTTTTATGTTTATTATAAAATCTGAAATTTCCTACACCGAATCCTAGTTTTTCGTTTAACGTGCGTCTAGTCACAATATAACGCATAAAATTACTCGATTCTGTTGCTGTAAACTTGTATTACAAACAAAACATAAAATAAAATTTGGAATCAACAATATTGTGTAATATGTTTATTCACCTTGATATAAATATAAATCTCTCGTTTTAAGTATCATTTTAAAGTAACATTAAAGAAAATGTTACGGTTTACGGCTTATTTTAGCTTTCCCTTAAATTTACATAAGCCTTTAAAACCGTTTCCACGGTTAACTCATTGCTACTTCGTTTTTAACAGTATACACTAACGTTAAGTGCAGCCATTCATGGTTATCTCCACTTTTCGTAAACCGCCCAAGGTGCAGGATTTCGGTCCAATGGGACCTCCCTTCTTTGGTTTCCGTTGAACGGGATTTCGGTCGAATGGGAGAGAATCATGTAATCTACGTTTTCGACAGACGTTTAAAGAAGTCATTGCCTTCTACCACGATATTTAAATTTATGAAGCAATATTTGGTATTGCAAATAGAGTTTTGGTTCGATTCAGAATTGACTGGGATGCATCGTCACGAGTGAAGGTTGTGAAAAACTAGCAGAATGTAATCCTACGTACTCATTTGGTTACATTCTGCTAGTTTATGCTAGGAAATGTCATTTTTGCAGTTCAGTTCAATGGCAGTAAATTGCTGTTCATTGGGACTCGAGTCGAAAAACTACCTCGTGTACTAGGGCTTAAGCTGCCGACAGAGCAGTGGCGTCTGGTGTTGCGAGGCGTCCCACCCATTTACTATAATAATATCAGAAGTGAGATGAGACTAGAAGTACTGAGCTAACAAATTCTTCACTCGGCGAAAGTGAATATTCTTGATAATACACCAACGGTTGGCCCTCTAGTGGCGGTTTTAGAATTTCCCCTCCAAAACGTGAGACGCTCGCGGTGGTAGACGGCCGAACTCGATTCAAGAGCCCGCGTCCGTGTTTCGCCGCTTTAGCTTGAGTGGAAGGGGGTAAGAAATGTTTTTGGAACTCGACCAATTTTTTTCTCTCTAGCGTAGGCGCGATTGAAGCTGCGTAAAATCCTCAAATTTGTTCACTAATGCCAGGATCTATAACCAATGCTAGAGCCCTTCACTTCTAGTCTCATCTCACTTCTGATAATATATCATAACAATAATATACCGGTTTCCACCTTCTGATACCACGAACGGGGCAAAATAATCAATTTTAGTTCGTTGAAACAGTGCGTACAGCGGTGGAATTCGAAGAGCCCACTCGGTTGTTTTAGAAGCCTTTTTCCGCTTTGACAGTCGGCGCTGAAAAATCCACAATTTGATATACTTAGGAACACTTTTTTTGCCCAAAGATTTTTCAACCCATTCTCCCAAGTTAATTTTAAATCCAAATAACTCGCCAGAACATCATGGCATGAAAACAGTAGACTTTAATTTGGGCTGAAGTAGCGATATGGCTTTTCTAGTCTTGTACGCGTTGACTCTAAACGAGTTGCTCGTAAATCTCGATGAACTAATTGTTCTTTCGCTATTTCGGTCTTTTTCATGAAAATAATTCGAAAACTAGTTACTTTAGACAACTTACAATATTCACTTTCCTTAGTCAAGATTTATTGCAAAACATCTATGTAAAATACAACCTCTTTGGAGCGGTACGAATATACTACGGACGTCTTCAATGTTTAATCGAGAGAAAATATATATCTCCTATACTGAAAGGATTTGGATGAAACTCTCACGCGGAGGCTGAACTAAAGTCGTATCTACGAAAACTTTCCACAGCGTGTCACTTAGCCATTATTGATCCTCTTTAGCGCCTGCCACAGTTTTTGAGTAATCAAGTAGTCATTTAATAGACCATTACTGTTAACGAGTTTTCCCATCTCAAAAATGGGTTTTCAACTTAATATATATGTGTAAGAATAATTACTTTTCTAGGATCGTTTAATAGTTCAAAGTTTTGCTAATGAAGGTTTAAATGAAGCAGCATATTGCAAGGACAGGGTTCATTAAGGCATAGCGCTGCTCCCGTGGATCCCCTACAAGTTGACTTTTCATTTTGTGTAGCAAGTCAAAACTAAACTTCAAAGGGAAAGCTAGTCGCTTTGTAGTGGATCTTCTGGATCCGCGCTTTGCTTTAAAGTTATGATTGGTGAATATTATAATGATCAAATTTCTCAACTGTACAATATATTGACGATTATGTAACTAAAGTACTTGATTGTATTTTTGACGATTTACCTTTCAAAATTTCTTGACATTAATATAACCTTTATGTCAAAACATGCTAAGAACCCTGAACACAATGAAACGAATATGAGTGTTCTCGTCTGATGAGATTTGTAGAGCGTTCTTTTGAGTAGTTAAAAAAACCATGGCAACGCTTCAAACACATCACACTAGCTGTTATCTAGCAAGCAAGTTTACAGTCATTTAAACGTCCAGTCTCCATGGCAACGCCGTTAATCTCGTTCTTCTTGAGTGTGGCTTCTATTATCGAGATTTAGTGCAGTCATTTTAGCCCAAAAATAGAGGGAACCCGGAACAAATTGAAACAAAGCTAAAAATTTCAGATCTTATAGATTTTTGGGCGCTATTTAACGTGGTGTGGTCTCCCACACTCTCCTATTGGTGGAATTTCCGCAATATTGGAAAATGGTGGACAAAATCGAAAAAACGTTTAATAACTCTGGTTCTACTTAACCGATTACCACGTAATTAGGCTTCAATTGTAGATGACCTTCAAACACATATTTCATCTTTTAAGATATTTTGTCCTACAACTAACCAGAAGTTCACAATCTGACTCTGAACCTTAATACTGCATATTCTGAACCTTATATACTGCATATTCTGAACCTTATATACTGCATATTCTGAACCTTAGATACTGCATATTCTGAACCTTAATATCGCATATTCTGAACCTTAATACTGCATATTCTGAACCTTCTATACTGCATATTCTGAACCTTAATACTGCATATTCTGAACCTTAATACTTCAGATACCAAACCTGAATGTTGCATATTCTGAACCCTAGTACTGCATATTCTGAACCTTAACATTGCGGATACCGAACCTTAATATTGCGGATACCGAACCTTAATATCGTCTATTCTGAACCTTAATACTGCGTATTCTGAACCTTAATATTGCGTATTCTGAACCTTAATATTGCGTAATCTGAACCTTAATATTGCATATTTTGTTAGTTTACTTTTAAAATGTAATAGTTTATAATTGTAATTAATATTGAAAATGTATACACCCATTTCAATTTTAAAGTTAAATTAAAACCTTGAACCCTAACAATAGTAGACTGTTGGGGGAAAATATTAACATCTTAGCACGCCAGACCTCGCTATAAACTGCATAGCAGAAGACAGAATCAAAGTTCAAGGATATAATCTATTCAAGGTAGATAGCGCTGCGGTACATGTTACAAGTTCCGGTTCAACCCCTTTTCCCCTCTTAACTCACTTAGGAGCCCGTTTATTTGAAGAGACGAACCGATTGTATACGCAAGGCTATTGAGCTGAAATGTCCTTTAAGTTTAGTGGCCCGTGATTAAACCCATTACATCACAGTAACCTTATCAGAGGGAAAAGATTCTTAGTACATTTGTACTTGAATTAAACTCGACTTATCAAAAGAATAGGTTCGCTATCAGTATTCATAAAATATTTATTTCGATATTTGATATTACATAATTTAATCTTACATAGTCAAATAGATAAGGAAGATAATAACAATACGTTTTTTTATTGTTAACAAACCCATAAAAAATTTACATATATTAACATAATCAGGCCATTTTAAAGAGTTAACTTATGAAGTTCTTTCTCGTCGTTATGTCAGTTTGTTCAAAGAGTGCACTTCCTGCGCTTACCCTGGATTTCCAAAGGACAGTCATATAATTAGTGATATTATTTTAGTCTTTTTTCAATCGGTATGTTTTATGAATCTTATCCCATAGTACCGTATTGAACCCAAAATTGTAATGGGTGTACCTAAAAATATATATTTTGGAAATTTAATATAACTCCATTTGAAGGGAGGGTGAAGTGGAGAATCAAATGATTTTTTACCGATTCTTTTACATATTGTAAGACCAGTCTGCGTAGTGAAACATCCAGGAAATATCTCCGAATGATTTGAAAATTAAAAATTAGGTTGACATTTTAGCGATAATTTGAAATAAGGACCTCTGACCAATCGCGTAACGCCTTCTTGTTAACAAAATTCTCGTGGCACGTTCCATGCCAATGAAATTTATCGCGAGATTTGATAAAATTTGCGCTTGATGTGGGGCGAGATGTTGAGCGTGCAACTGGAATTTTGTTAACAGGAAGGCAGGGCGTTACACGATTGGTCAGAGGACCTTATTTCAAATTATCCTTAAAATCTGAACCTTATTTGAAGTTTAAATTCATTCGGAGGTATTTCCTGAATGTTTCACTATGCAGACTAGTCTTATAATTAGAAGAAGAATCGATAAACAATCACGTGATTTTCCTCTTTATCCTCCCTTTAAGCCACTCTTTAAAATGCCATAAATGTCACAGCTAGGCCAGCCATTAACTGACACAAGCACGTAAAATTATTAATTATTAATTTTTGCAATGTGTATTTTTGATATCTTACTGGTGATGTTGATCATGAAATTCTGTTGAGGGCTGCCACGGCCAAACAGATTTAACCTTGACGCCGCAATGCGCCTCAAGGCTGTAGTAAAATACGTATAAAGAGTGTCCGGCAAACACAGCTAAAAAATGAAGTTAAGTTTTTTTTATCGTATACTGGCTCCAAATCTGTATATTGAACCATATGTTCATAAGATATGTTCCATAAGTTTGTTATTGGTTACTGAGAGCTTGTCACGAAGTGACGTAGGTGAAACGTCATAGATTCTCATGAGGCATTGTCAAAGGCTTGGGACAGACTAAATAGGAATGTTGGCCTGCAAAAATAACCGCGTGTTGTGAATTCTCGCTAGTCGTTCTCGAAATATCTCTCAGTAAATCTCTAGGTCATAGATTCGAGGAAAAGCGACGCCTGGTGAGGCACTGTCAAAGGCTTAGTACTGACGAAATAGGAGTATGGCCTGCAAAATTAACCGCGTGTAGTGAATTCTCGCTTGTCGTTCTCGAACTAACTCTCAATAAGTCTCTAGCATTACGAATTATAGGAAGTGTCATACTTATGGAACATATCTTATAAACTTATGATTGAACTTACTCCAATGAATAGGTAAAGTGAAGAGGGGAACGTAGCTTAATAGCTCGTAAGTTAGAATTTCCAAGGGATGCATGGCGGTGGCTGAGAAAGGTGTCGGTTGTTTGAATTTGTGATGATACTTGTGAATTGTTCGGTATAGAAATGGAATGTGAAACATTTTATGAGCGTAATACACAGTGGCGTCCTGAAAAGGACGTATAATTTTCATCATCTTATTGCAAATTATTGTGATTTTTGAAAAATCTTAATTTGATCATAATTATATCATTATCTATGGCCAGATCTATTAGTAAATCAGTTTAATCAGAGGTTAAAAACTTATATCCTCTGAAGTATAAAACTATTGGTTAAAAGAAATCACTGTGTAGCCATTATCTCATTGTATCGTATCTACGCGGATTTTGTGGGGAAAGCTAGACTTATCAAAATGTGTGACAAATTTTATATCACAATTAGTTTATCTTGCTACGCGTTGACTTCGCGCTCATATCAATCATTGAAATCACAGAAAGACGTTAGAATTATAACGCGTGACTTTACTCAAGCCCAGCCCACAAAACTAACATGCAAATTAACATGAGAAATAAAATGGGGCTCAATGATTCTTATTAGCTTATGTTTTCCTGATTGGACCCATTAATGGTGGTCAATATTTCCCATTGTATTCGTAAAACTGTTCAAAAATTAACCTTTTCATTGGGAGATTATTGGTGTAGAAGAACCAAAGGGCGTGTTTTAATGTGTTCTATGTGTCAACGCATTATATAGTAGAACGAAGTAAATGTACTTACCACATAAAGGAATAATATTGGAATTGATAAAATGTAGTAAAAGTAGCCCATTTCGGAAACATTATAGTACAGCGTTGACTTTGGACCTCCATTGCTGAGGTAGCAAGTAACCAATCC
Organism: Phalangium opilio; assembly: GCF_054372755.1. Classification (NCBI taxonomy): domain Eukaryota; kingdom Metazoa; phylum Arthropoda; class Arachnida; order Opiliones; family Phalangiidae; genus Phalangium; species Phalangium opilio. The sequence continues at coordinate 1,602,891 of NW_028324243.1, forward strand.
AGAGAAAAAACTACCTATTTAAGAAAATATTTGAGTTACCGCTAGAACATTGAATTGACGAATGTGATGTACTAGAAAAATATTATGAAATATGTTAATCCTACCTATTGATAATGAAGTAACACCGAGGATAATCTCATCTCTTTGCTGATCCCAAGTTAAGAACTTCTTCGGTTGAATCTTCCACTCTTCCGAGTTATCTCTTTGTCTGTAGTAAAAGTACCTAAAACCGAATATAATAATTGATTAAAAAAATCAGTCATTAGCAGTGTTTTTCTGATTAACTTACCAGTGATAAAAAGTTCCCACTGGAAAGTAGATAAGGAAGGCAGTAGCCACGCTCGATATTAAATAAGATCCCAAGTTCTGCAATGGATGTTTGTCAAATAGAATGAGGTTCGAATGCTCAGAAGACCCGTTAGCGGTAGTAACGTCCGTTGAAAACTGACGTGAAGCGCAAACCGAGATAAACATCCAATTTCCTGGAGAATATAGTTTATTGAATTCATTAGGAAGGACCAACTTTACGCAGAGATACTTTGTATTGTAAGGAATTTACGGGTACTCGTAGAGATTTTAAATGCGTAGTAGTAAAACACGCAATACTTTTAATTGTTCAAGGAAACAAAGTCAATGGTCACCGATGGGTTTTTAACCCGTAGGTACATTAAGCCTTTGTATTGCGATTCTTAATGCAATAAAATTTAATTGATTTTATATTAATAATTAGTTTTGCAACTGCTCAACTAACATCTCGTCATTTTAACTTCGATATCACTAAAGTACCTAGATCCTGTATAAATCTAGATACTTTAAGAAAAAAAATGCTAAACTATGGTTGAGATATAATTAAATCTACTTTTCAATAAACTTGATAAATAATTAAATATTTAATTAAGAGCCCAATATCTAGTTTTACATTTTCTTAGCCGATGCATTGTTATTCATTTTAAAGGAAAATTTCAGGTAACATAACATTATACCTTACAATAAATGCCCTTTTCTAAATATAAAAGGAAAAAATGTTAAAAATACAAATGATTTCTTATTACAAAATAACTGCGCCGTCATTGGTTCAGTAGCGTCTGCTAAATCCAACCACTTACCCAAAACGGGATTGGTTGAATTCTCACAGGCTGAGATAGGTAATGGTAAGATTCGATTTGGCAGATGCCACTAAACCAATGGTGGATGGCGCAGTAGTCCTTGATTTTTTTTAAAGATTAATTAAATGCTAATTATTTTGTAAAAAGAGATCATTTTCATTTTGATATTTTTCCTTCCGTTCTTTTAAGGTATAATGTTATGTCACCTGAACTTTCATGTAAGTTAAAGCAGGAATGTATGGAGGGGTTGGAATGGCTAAGGTCAAATCCTAATCGGCGTGAAATGATCTTGGAAACAAGTGGCGTGGCTTAATTTACGCTAGTGACGTCATAGCCTGGCGTAAAAATCGTTTTTACCACTTAAATTATTTTCATTCATTCATTGGCTGCCAAAAAAAACTTGTTTGCTATAATTCTCCACCCACTACCCTAGGTCCTCTGCCTAGGCTGAGAGAATCGAATATGAACGCGAACGGCGGCAAATCAGCGCATTTAACTTTAAAAAATCTAAAAGGTCACTTCTGCCATGCCTTTTTTAACGAGTCATGACATTTTTCGCCTTCGGTAGACAGCTAAACAGACGTAGGGGGAGGAGCTACACTTCTCGAAAAACAAAAGGTCTCGCCTTATGTTTCCACCATCAAGGGTACAACGAGAGCCCCCTTAGCCATTCCAGCCCCTCCATTCATTCCTGGTTAAAGCAGTAGAATTTCACAACAAACCTCGAAAGAATGGAATTGCAACAACAGCTAAAGTAGCGGCGATTACAAATCCGACTTTTTTGGGTAAACGTTTCCATTTCTTGTTTAAAAAGTTGAACGTATAATTTTGGAAAATTTTCCAAAGATCTACTCTTTCATTAATCGAGTTTTCCATTATTATTTAATGAGATACAAAGATTAAAATTAACTGGCATTAGTAACGACTCCAGAGTATTTATACTATTTTGCATTAAAGTCCCAGATAATTTGTGTCCAATGAAAATATTGATGTAGATTTACGTGTGACGTAAACCCTTTCAAGGAGAAAAATGGGTGGTTTTATCTGTTTAAAACGTTTATTAAATAAACTTTAAATGGCTCACTGCGAAATAACTATTTTAACAAACTCTAAAACAAATATGCATCATCAAAGTAAAGTGCAATTTTCTACCTATTTAAGCATTTTGTTTCCTAATTTTGCTTGAATGCAGTAATTAATTAATAACAAATCAAATTAAACAAATGGGTAGCTTTAAACTAATGTTTTGAAAATATTGAAACCCAACCCTTAATTTGTGGGAGGTAACGAACTATATCATAATAGTACCTTATCTATTACGATTCAAAACAACGGATTTAAAATTTCGTAATCGGTTTAGAGTGTGTTTTGTAAACCTCGTTGTTTGGGCTTTATCTATGGTCGAAAAACACCTTCAAGAAATATCAGGATTCAAATCAAAAGCAAATAACATTGTCACGTTATTAGGTTTCTGGTGTTGACCTTTTTTCTTTCCTTCTAAATTATTATATTTCGCAATTTTTAGCTCGTTATGCTGCTCAGCGAATGCATAATTTCTTACTTTATAACATGCTTTTCAATTCTTTGTATCATACATTTGTTTTGTTTCATCATACAGAACGAAGAGCATATATATTTTACCATAAGTATATAAGATACGTTCCATAAGTATGACACAAACTATACTTCGTAATGCTAGAGACTTACTGAGATCTAGTTCGAGAACGACAAGCGAGAAGTGACCACACTCGGTTTGGCAGTCCAACTTCCTATTTAGTCTGTACTAAGTCTTAGACAGCGCCTCACCTGGCGTCGCTTTACGAGAATCTGTGGCGTTTCACCTACGTCACTTTATGACAAGCTCTCAGTAACCAGTGACAAACTTATGCAACATGAACTCATGATTTGTTTTCTGTTTCATTATACAGAACAAAGAACATATATATTTTACATGAGAACGCAGCTTTCAAACATAAATTTTTTTTTTTTGATTTTAAAAAAAATTATATGAAATAGCTTATTGATAGCGTCTTAATCCACAACTAATTTTAAGATGGGAATTAATCATCAAAAAAGAAGCGTCGATGAAGAGAACACTAGCAGTTTAAGCTCATAACGAAATGACCTTTACTAACTAAAAGATTTTGTATTTAATAAACTTATTCGTTTTACTATTTTATAATATCATAAACGGATAATAATTTTAGTGTTTCATAATATTTATTAATTTTAGGTATCTATAAATTAGTTATTTGTACAAAGTTTTATTTTACAACTTTATATTAAATATTTATTTCAGTACTTTAAAAAATTTATTTACTTTAGCATTTTATAATAGATTTTTTTCTGTATTTTAAAATATTTATTAATTTTACTATTTGTAATAAATGTTTCTTTTTGTAATTTATAATATTTATTAATTTTAGTATATCATAATGATTCTCCCCCATTTCACCCAAAAACCGTTTCCCCAATTCCCATTTCTCCCAAACTCATTTGTCCCAAAATATTTTTCCTCCAAAACAGAAACATTGGCTATTAATTTCCCTTACAATATCCTCTCGATCCGTGCCTTGCACTGCTTTAATAAACTCGGCGCGTATTTATGACTTTTTTTTTAAAAGTACGCTTAAATATTGTACTATTCTTCAGGCTGTATCAGTTTACAATTCTCTTACCAGGATAGGAAAATAATTCGAGAAAGGTTTTTATTTCGGAAGTAGATAATTGTTAACAGTTATTTTTTGGAAAAGGCAAATTATAATTTGAGAAAGGTTACTTTATTTCGGAAATAGATAATTATAAACATTAATTTTTTGGAAAAGGCGTAACATTGTTAAACTATTTCCAAAATATTACTAACCTAAGTCTAACCAAACGAAACAAAACCTAACCTAACCTGACCTAATACTATTTAGTTGAAATAATCAACTTTAACCTAACCAAATTATCCATATCTGACCTAGTTCTTTTTGAGTTCATATAACCCAGCTGGGCCAGCTTACACCATAATAAACAACTATAGTTTTTCGCATATCTGTTTTTCCGCTCTTTAGAGAACTGCTGTAACGGTACGCCGTGTTTACGAGAACCGCTGTATCGGTAATTGCTGTAATGGATAAACTGCCATTTCGGGAACCGCTATTTAGAGAACTATTGTTATGAGGACCGCTAATATGAAATCCGCTCATAAGGGAACTGCTCATGTGAAGGCTTCCCACCCAACCCAACCTAACCTAACCTAGCCTAACCCAACCCAACAAGGCTAATTTTTTCTAGGTCTTTTTTATTTCTATAGGCTAAAATTAGATCTCAACTTCCGGGCTTGGGCGAAATGTGAAAAAAAAATCTTTTGGGTATTATGGGATTGGGGAAAATGGGAACATACCTTCATAATAAATGTCTCTTTTAGTATTTTATATTATTTATTTATTTTAGAATTTTATATTATTTATTTTAGAATTTTATATTATTTATTTTAGAATTTTATATTATTTATTTTAGAATTTTATATTATTTATTTTAGAATTTTATATTATTTATTTTAGAATTTTATATTATTTATTTTAGAATTTTATATTATTTATTTTAGAATTTTATATTATTTATTTTAGAATTTTATATTATTTATTTTAGAATTTTATATTATTTATTTTAGAATTTTATATTATTTATTTTAGAATTTTATATTATTTATTTTAGAATTTTATATTATTTATTTTAGAATTTTATATTATTTATTTTAGAATTTTATATTATTTATTTTAGAATTTTATATTATTTATTTTAGAATTTTATATTATTTATTTTAGAATTTTATATTATAAATTTTAGAATTATGTAGTATTTATTTTAGAATTTTATAATATTTATTTTAGAATTTTATAATATTTAATTTAGAATTTTATAATGTTTATTTTATGATTTTTATTTTAGAATTTTAAAATATTTATTTTACAATTTTATGATACATATTTCATAATTTTAGAATTTTGTAACATTAATTTTTGTATTTATGAATGAATGAATGAATGAATCAGTTTATTGTGTGTAAAAAAAGCCTTGCGGCTCACGAGATTACACACGCGATCATACACAATATCACAGACAATACAAATTTAAATATAAACTTCACAGGTGGTAAAAAACGCTCTGTTATTTATATCTTATAGGAGACAATTTTAGTAATTAAAATAAAAAAAAAATATTAAGTCTAAACTAAATCAGCGTATTTACATGAGAAAATGTCCAGTTCTTTATCAAAGTTATTAACAGTTTTTTGCATTCGTTGTAAGGGATTCAGTATACGCGTGGCTTCACAAAAGGTTTTATGATAGCGATGCGTTCGCGGCACTAAAAACTGTAATTTTTCCAAGAGTGTAGGTAAGTTTATCTTATTACGAACTAATTTAGAAATGAATTTTACATCATTTAACCGACACAAGTAATCAATAGTTTTAAGATCAAGGATACCTAGTAATGTGTGGTAATCATAGGGAGCTGTACTAATGAATACCTTGTGACAATATGCCACGAATTTTCGTTGGACACATTCTAATATTAATTTTAGTATTTTATAATATTAATTTTAGTATTTTACAATATGAATATTTGGTTTAGTTTTTATGCCTTTTTGTTTTTTGAAATTTGCATAAATTCTTTAATTATTCCTTGAAAAAAATAGATCTACATGTAGTAAAAACTCTTGTAGATGCACTCTTTGGTACGAGTGCATCTGTACTAAGCATTGTATATCGTATCAGAGCACAAGCACCAGGAAAAACAATTGAACTGTTTCGTAATCTATAATTTCATAATATTTGATAACGACATTTTCAAATCATATACGGTTATAAAATGATAAGCGATAAGTTTGTTAAATTTTAATTTAGTGTTATTGACATTTTAAATATAAACGCTTTGATAATAGTTTAATGAAGTATTTTTTTATTATGCATATTTTGAATATCATTTCTCGATTACGGAGTTTAAAATTTAAAAAAAAAAAAAAAATAATTACTGCTGAATTAGAAAAAAACACCACTTAGCTCCCAAAGGAAAAATAAAGGAATTTTATAAGAAATAAATGAAGTGTATGGAATCTGTAAATTCTACACAGTGTGTTGATAGTTACTTTAATGTTTAATAGTCACTTTTGTGTTTCATATATTTTTTAATTCTAATAATCTAGTTAATCTGTGGTATTCTACGTGCTCTGGAAGGCTAATGCTAATCGAGTTTAGTTAGCCATGTTAAAGGAAAAGGCCAGGTAACATAACATTATACTTTAAAAGACAACCTTTTCTAAATATAAAAGGACAAATATACCAAAAAATAAGTGCATTACAAAATAATTTGCATTTTATTAGTCTTAAACAAAAGGACTACTGCGCCATCCACCGTTGGTTTACTGGCGTTTGCTAAATCGATACGTGATTGGTTGAATTCTCAGAGGCTGAGAGAGGTAAGGGTAAGGTTTGGTTTAGTGCCGTCTGCTAAATCAAACCACTTAGTCACTTACCCCAACGGGATTGCTTGAATTCTCTCTGATAGGGTAAGAGGTTCGGTTTAGCAGACGCCACTAAACCTATGGTGGATTGCTCAGTAGTCCTCGATTGTTAAGACTAATTAAATGCTAATTATTTTGTAGTAAGAGAGCATTTTTTTATATTTAGAAAGAAGCCATTCTTTTAAGGTATGATGTTATGTTACCTGAACTTTTCCTTTAACTCTTTCTCATTTGGAAATATTTTAGTCATTAGCGCGTAAGACAGTTCAGATAATAAAAAGCATATTCAAATCCCAAAACCAGTAGACAGAAAGACTGCATAACCAAAAGCATGACGAAAAGGGAACCCGTATCTTCTAGTCCCAATGGTTTTTCTTGCTGTTGCCCTCGCTCACGAACGCAAAGATCAAAATCCCGGTATTCCCGATTTAGCCAAAAATCCACTAAGCCACTTTCAATAAGCCAACTGAACCTAGAAAAGAAAAGATTAATCAAGTTGATAAGAAATATTATTACAAGGCTCTTTTAACTGAAAGCAGAATTAAGAAGGTCAACAGTGGACTTAAACAGGATGGCCCCGGCCAGATTAGAGCCCCTTCGTCTGTAAGGCTCCAGCTACCGAGAACATTTTTTCTGTAAAATATTCTACTATATTTTAAATAAGTACAAGTTAAATGAATCGGTATTAATTTAAAAACAGAAATCGAACGAATCCGTAATAAACGACAAGGTAATGTATAGTTTACTAGCAATTGACCTTTAAAGGTAACCCACTAAGTAACCCATAATCCAAATCCCGTTCAAAATCGCCAACGAGTTTTTAGTTAGTATCCCCTCAATGATTACTAGTAACCCCCAAGTAATCCATAATCAAAATCCCGTTTAAAATCGCCAACGAGTTTTTAGTGAGTAGCCCCTCGATGATTACCCGTAACCCCTAAGTAATCCATAATGAAAATCCTCTTTAAAATCGCCAACGCGATTTTAGTAAACAGCCCCTCGATGACTACCCGTAACCCCTAAGTAATCCATAATCAAAATCATGTTTAAAATGATCGAGTTTTTAGTTAGTAGCCCCTCGATGATCACCCGTAACCCTTATGTAATCCAAAATCAAAATCCCGATTAAAATCGCCAACAAGTTTTTAGTGAGTAGCCCCTCGATGACTACTCGCAACCCTTAATCCCCATCCATTTTAAATATACAGTATTGTTCAATACCTAGTGTTAACTTTGCGGAAAATTTCCTTATGCGCGAGACTTTTTCTGAGGATGAGAGCGCCCTGTTGTGTCATGATATCTTCTTTGGAAAAATATAAATTGCCGTTTGCAATCTGCGGTAACACGGAGCATCGTTGTCCAATGGAATACTTCATGGTGGTTTTCTCTCCAATGAGGACTATATTTCCGGATCCCAATTGCATCAATCTATCTGGTGTGTAAAGATTTCTCAAACTAGCCAGTCGATTTGCTTTTTCCACACTTTTCCAGATTTTCTTCACGTCCGGAAATGCCGAATACTATAAACAGCATAGGGTTCTATCAGGTATCCATGTAATTTTAGAAGTAGGAATGGAGAACGGTTAGCCTACACTTCAGACCCAGTATAGAGCCCCTCCCTCCAACACGTAACGAAAATTTGAAATTATCTTATTGTCTCACTTAAACCACGTTTTGATGACGTTGCTGACGGCGAAAAATACGTAGTTCCTTTTTACCTGTGTCGCTATGACTCGCCTCTTCTTTCATACCCCCATCCTGGGGAAGGGGGTCGTGAACTTAGACGAGCGCCCAGATTACTCTGTTCACCATTCCTGCTTCTATATTTCATCTATCCCTGGTTATGTATTCTAGATAAAATTTCAGTGACTCCGTTAAGTAAGGATTATGTAAGACAAAAGGTATTTAGCTAGATGTTTCTTTATAAACTGCATTTATGTTAAAATTGTGACGAATAAAAACCATCCCTGTACAACCCACCAAAGTCCAAATCCGTAAAGAAGTTGGCGGACCGTTTAATTTTCATTTTTCTTTGTAAATGTCGTTATTGACGTCACAATCCTCGGGGGTAAGCAAAACGAATGTCTTTCCTTCTTTCCTGGAAAACCTTAGTTTTGTATTATTCAGCCTTATCCGGCAGGTGATACAATTGGACAGATCACAGCGCATTTACTATTGCTACGGTCGAAGGTTTTAGGAAACGCAGCGCTTGTCTCGGACTCTAGGAAGTGGGGACTGGGGAAACACCGTAGCGGCGCAGCTCACAACCAATCACAAGAGAGACAACTGGATATTAGGAACCTCTTTACAACCACGAAATAATTCCTCTTTGACACTTTTTACATCAGTTGCTGACGTCAAGATTGGGAGGTGGGGATTCGGGTGCCTTTTTCAAAAAATGAAACTCAACGGTCCGCCTACATTTTTACAGACCCTTTAATACTATTACAGAAGTTTTAACGTCATCAAATACAAAATTGATCAAGTTTCAATTGAAGTTGGTGAAATTCGATATAATTAAATTTTTTTTTAATCAAATAAGTTCCATAAAGAATTACGACCGTGATAAGATATTGTAAATAACAGTAACATACCTTAAAATAGTCTTCGATAACGGTTCCTTTCCAAATCCACGCGTGTATTTTATAGGTTGATTGCGCCAACTGTTCGAGTGAATTCATTTTCAGTGGTACAGGTGATATCATCATGCTTGCTCGAAAATGACCAGTAAAAGAATTTGACAAGACTATTACGGCTAACCACCAAACTCCAAACAAAAATCGTTTGAACGCTGATCCAGGAAAAAGTACTTCAGAATTTTATTCCAAATGCAGAAAACACTTCACAACAAAAACATCTATGTAAAAATATGCCAAGTTGTTTGGCCGTAAAAAGAAGTGAGATCTAAAATACGGCCAAGTTATTATCTCCAGGTGAACCAACATTTTATTCGACTTAAAACTTCTCAAGAATGTTTTTCTGTCTTGGCATATTTTTACAGAGATGTTTTTGTTGGGATTTCACTCTTTTTTGTACGTGCATGTTTTTGTAGATTTATAGAAGTAGGATTATGAAGTGAAATAAACATTTGTACGAATCAAAACACGCTTAGAACCATTTCAGACGAAATGAAAAGGAAATGAGTAAAAAATTTATTTACTAAAACATTAAGTAAAAAACATAAATTTTACGATAAGAAAGAATCATATTAGTAAAAAATATTAATATTAAAAGACGAAAAAATTAAATTATAATGTCCTATTACGAGGGGATCTAAATTATAAAACCCCCATTTCAGGGGCTAACAGGGGAAAATTCCCGCTTTTGGGACTTTTTCCGTTCTTTTTATGCTAAGTCGTACTTGTATGCCAAATCTTATCATTCCCGAAACACCGGAAGTGCCCTAGAGGTTTAGATGATGACTCTAATTCTAAACTCCCATTTCAGGGGCTAAAAATGGAAAACTCCCTATTCGGGACTTTTTCCTTTCTTTGTATGCTAAGTCCTACTTGTATGCCAAATTTTATCATTCCCGCAACAACGGAAGTGCCCTAGAGGTTTAGATGATGACTCTAATTCTAAACCCCCATTTCAGGGGCTAAAAGGGGAAAACTCCCGCTTTTGGGACTTTTCCCTTTGCTTGTATGCTAAGTGGTACAAGTATGCCAAATTTCATCATTCTAGCACCACCGGAAATGCCCTAGAGGTTTTGATGATGTGTCAGTCAGTCAGTCAGTCTCATAATGTGTCATTTTCACATTGGATTATCACAGAAACCAAATGAGTTAGAAAGCTGGAAGTTGGAGGACTTCCTAGGATTAACACTGTGCCCTTGAGGTGCAAATATGAGTGGTGTACTATTCCCCAGTACCGAGTTACGAGGGGGTGAAAATGAGGCTGAAATGTTTCGGGTAAAGGATTGCCGGTAGTGCACGACAACTTGGCGGGTGCACTGCCGTGCACCCAGATAACGAGCTAGGATTCCTATTGAGTTCTTAAACAAATTTATAGCTTCCAAACTCTGAATTACTATACATAAGTGAATGTCGATTGCTTTCCCCAAAAGGAAGTCTATTGACCCTTTCGAGGTACAAAGGGGGTAGGCAACCCTCAGTATCAGGACATACATGGGGGCATAAGAAAATAATATATAGCTCCCTATAAGTATGAAACTCTCCAATTAAGCGTGTTAACAGCATTTTCTTCCATTGAAATTTGTATAAGGTCTCTAATGCCACCTATTAAGAATTTTTGGCAAAATAAAAGATTTTTTTATTGCATTTAAATCGTTAGAAAGGTTTTGAAGTTATTATTATGATAATTATAACTGATTAAATGCATGTCAAAATTATCATAATAAATTAATAGATGGCACGAGATTTCATACTTATAGGGAGCTATATACTATTTTCTTATGATGGGGGTTGATGCATTCCCACATCTAGCGTAGTCTCACCAGGGAGGAGAGATTTTAGAAGGAGTGTTAGTCTAATGTTAAAGAAGCAATAATATAAATGGAAGGGGAAAAACGGAGGGTAGGAATTTTTACCTCTATCTCCCTCGATTCTAGCTAACGCGCACGCGCGGGTGACGTCGATTACTACACTACCGCCGGCTCCCACTTCCAGTTCAAAGCCGGTTTTTAAATTTGACGCATACGCGCGGACACTGCGGCGAGGGACTGAGCCTGTGCCGGGGAGAGACGAGTTTAGCCACGAAGCGAACCAAAACTATTCACATTGTAACTGCCTCTCAAATCTCTCCTCCCTGGTCTCAGGATCCAAAAAGCTTACAGCGAAGGCGCCAAAAAGATAGATGGAAAGCAGAATATTCCCCCCTACGTTTTTCACCCTTTGATTCATCGAAATGGTGTATTTCGTCGTATCTCAACTTAGCTTAATGCCACTGCGAAGCCGTCTCAGAAACCGATGCTGAAGATGACTATATCAAGTTCGAAAACTTTTGAATGCCCCCTTCCCCTTTCGCTCCACCTAAAAACTTTATTTCAGCCTCCTCTGCGGGGAGGACCTACCTACCCATCCTTTATTTAGTTTGACCATATTCCTCTTGGAGCGTCTAATTTTTTTCGAAGGGAAAATTCAAGAACTTCTAAGAGGAGGCCAACTGTCGATGTCTTTTCCATTATATTTATTTATGCCTAGTGAAGAATTTCTACCTCCAAACTTTTAGTCCCCATCCTACTTCTGAAAGTATTGGACTCGTGGGGAAGTAATGAAAATTTTCCCATAGAATATTAACGCATCGTATCGCAATAGTTTTTTATTATTTTAATAATCATGACTATGTACTTATGAGAAGAGGATACATACCTTCGCTGAGCAAAGCAGCCATGTACTGAGACACCGCGTTGTACGTTTGTCCCCGTTCCAAAACTAAATAGGGTTCGCCGTTCGGTCGCTTTACAAGAATAACTGAGGAAAGCGTGACTAATATGGCCATTGCAATCAGCACACAAACCCATACCTTTTAAAAAAAATAGTAAATCAACAGTTATTTCGATTATATCAGAAACCGATTAGGCTTGACACATGAAATACGTAGCATGTGCCTGGGGGAGCTACACTCTCTAAGCTCCTAGGAAAGAACCTCCCCTTACGCGGAGGGAAATAGTTCAGTAACGCGGCTCCTTGTGATCCATGCGATCCTTCCGCCTTAAGAACCAATTTACCAGGTACATTAATTCGGGAACTATTATAAAGACTGAGCAGGGTGTCTAAAATATTCTTTAGTTGAAGACTTATTAAGTGACTCGGAAATGTTCGGAATTTGAGCTTTTAAACGTTGAATATATTATAAAGACTACCGAACGATACCGCAAATTTGCCTTCCGAGCTTCCCGGTTAGGTCGACGGCGAGGTTGAGTCGAGGTCCCATGCAAGAAAATAGTAATAGCCGTCGCCGATTGGCCTGACATTAAGAGGTTATCTACGGTTAGGGGGCTCATGATTGGTTAAAAGCTTTATTGTTCGTCTGCTTAGTTTTTACTTCGGGAATATCATGAAATCCATGGCCAAACTACAGAAAAGTGGGACTTACGTACTTTATGTGTGAAGCATAATGAGCTTTTGACTATATTAAATAAAACTATCGAAGCATTCCTCAAAATATATGGGAAGCCCTCATATAAGCAGTTCCCTTATGAGCGGATCCCATAATAGAGGTTCTCATAACCGCGGTTTCCCGAAAACGAAGTTTACCCGTTACGGCAGTTCCTTATACAGCGGTTCTCGATAAACGCGGCGTACCGTTACAACAGTTCTCAAAAGAGCAGTGCAACTGAGAAGTCAAATACGATAATCGCATACGATGGAGTATGTTTGGTTATTTGAACGCTTAATTAAGTCTGGTTAAACTTGGTTACTTGTATAAAAAAAGGCTTAAGTGAGGTTAGGTTTGGTAATTTGAACCCCAGTTTCGTTAGGGTTAGGGTCAGTTTAGGTGTTGTTATTCCAACCCGAATATTGTGGTTGTACCTCGTATGAGCAGTTCCCGGTAGAGCTGTTCTCGAAATAGCAACCGCGATTCCAAAAAAACAGCGGTGTTGTTCAAAACTGCTGTTTTAGAAATAGCGGCTGCTGTTTTAGAAATAGCGGCCGCTGTTTTAGAAATAGCTGCTGCTATTTTGGAAATAGCAGTGTTTGTCTTCAGTTTCGAGTATTTCTTAACAATACAGTTAAATGCGTTGTTTTCGAAAACTACCTTTTTCTGTGATCATTTAGTCAGTAATGTGACCTACTAACGGATCGTGTTTTTAAAGTACACTTAAATATTGCACTATTCTTCAGGCTGTATCAGTTTACAATTCTAACACCAGGATAGAAAATATTTGAAGAAAGCTTATTTTATTTCGGAAGTAGATAATTGTAAACAGTAATTTTTTGGAAAAGGCATATTATTATTTGGGAAGTGAATGAAGATAAACAACAATATTTTGGAACAGGCGTAACATTGTTACACCATTTCCAAAATATTACTAACCTAAGTCTAACCAATCAAAACAAAACCTAAAAAACCCAACCGAACCTAACCTAACCTAATACTATTTAATTGAAATAATCAACTTTAACCTAACCAAACCCAACGTAACCTAACCTTACCAAACCAAACCAAACCTAACCCAACCCAACCTAACCTGACCTAACCTGACCTGACCTAATACTATTTAATTGAAATAATCAACTTTAACCTAACCAAACCTAACTTAACCTAAGACTATTGGGGGTTCAAATAATCAACTTGAAGCTAACCATATCTGACATAGTTCTATTTAAGTTCATATAACACAGCGTATACCATAACAAACAACAGTCGTTTTTCGCATTCCGGTTTTTCTGCTCTTTAGAGAACTGCTGTAATGGTACACCGCGTTTAAGAGAACCGCTGTAATGGTACGCCGCGTTTACGAGAACCGCTGTATCGGTAACTGTTGTAACGGGTAAACTTCCATTTCGGGAAACCGCTATTTAGGGAACTGCTGATATGAGGACCGCTATTATTGAATCCGCTCATACGGGAACCGCTCATCTGAGGGCTTCCCGAATAGTGTTAGGTCAGGTAAGGTTAGCAGCTTTGAACAACGCCGCTGTTTTTATGGAATCGCGGTTACTACTTCGGGAACTGCTCATACAAGGCACACCAAAATATTTAATGTATGTTAGTTGCGGACATGGACAGAAAAGCTAGTAATTTGAATAGTTATCGGGCAAATTTTGAGGGGGTAAAAATGCGGATTGTCTTACCGAACCCAAGAAAAAAACGTCAACGAAAATATAAAAAACTTTTTAACCTTAGCACTAATTCAATGTCATCTGCTCTTGCATAATTTTATTTTCTTATTTTGCTAATTCGATTTGAAAATCGATTTTCACACTAACCTCCCAATCAAAAACCATGACTAATCCCTTTATGTTCGTCGACTGCATGTTGGGTGAGCCTCCAAGCATTATCCAAGAGGCCCTGAAGAACGACTTTAGATATGAAAATGTGAAGCTTCTTTCGTACGATACCATGACGGGAACGATTACCACATCGGCTTCCTGTAAGTGTGAAAAACATGTTTAAAACAAACTCTGCCGGTAAAAAAGTGCTTATCGTGCACATAAACCCAACAAAATTACTTAGAGAAGTTGAAATTATTATTTATTGGTTTGGGCGAGGTTTCAGACCGCGGAACTTTTCATTTCAAAAACATTTCAACTATATCATAAATTTATGATCTACCCTTAAGTTTCTGTGTCTGAATGAGGTCTGTAACCCGGCAACCTATAACCCGTCTCACCCCAACCTAGTATTAATTTATATGAGTACTACCGCCATTGAAGGCTTTCCTTTAGTTTCCTTAGTATAAAACGCGAGAATTTAATAAAAAAACTCCTCGATTGCCTGGAGGGATTTATTTCAGCAATTTTCTGCACCCAATTCGTGTATGCAAAAGCATCGTAAAAACTTGTTCGATATTTTCTCTGTTTGTCTATCATCAGACTGCTTGATGCGAGTAAAAAACACAGGTCGAAGTTAGTGGGACCTGAACTAAACATTCAACCCAAGAGATTCACGTCACCCCCATATAAACTTCTCTTAGTTACGAGCGGCGCTACCAGGGAAAGAAAATAATAATAGTCTAAGCTTTGTCTATGAAGGGATTTCCACATTAAGTCTGTGGCTTGTTTACAGGTGGTTCCCTTTACAATGCATAGAGGGGTGGTGGCTAGCCCCTATGCCACTGCAGCTAACCGACAGCACCCTATACAAACTATTACCGTTAACCTCTGCAAGTTTTGGTGGAAAGTTGAAACCGGGTTAGACCGCGGAGGAAAACTTCTTTTAACAAGCGGGGAGAGAACTGCAAACTCTACGCAGAAGAATTTGTTCCCAGATTTCACCCTGTGACACAGTCCGGGATCGAGCCCGGGATCCTATTGCTACGAGGCGAAAGCGCTAACCGCTACACCACCCCATCTTCTCATGGTTATATTGCGCCCGATCTCTTGGAAGCGGTGAAGTAAAGGAAAGGGGGCAGAAGACATTCCAAAAAAGCCCTACAGATAAATACTTAAAGCGGATGATCCGCTTTTGACAATTTCCAATCAATTAATTTCATATTAGGAGGTATGATGTAAAAATAAGATCGACGACAGCTGCCTTTTGGAGACAGGCTTAACTACTTTATACAACTCACATTTCTCTGTACTGTTCCTAAAATTCCTGTGAAGTTTCCATCTTCTTTCCTTATACCAAATGAACCCTCTTCATAAAAGAAAAGTTCGTACCTAAATGAGAATTGCAAAAACAACCTATAATTAATAAAAACTGTCATTGTAGACAAAGACGGCAAAGTGTAAAAGATAAGTGTAGAAAATGAATTGCCTGAAGTAACAGATATTAAAATTTTCACTTCGATTATTTGAAAAAATTCTATCTTAGTTTTTTCACCAAATTTTCATTAAACTCAAAATATTTTTCTACATTATTTGCACAAGTATTTTGCTCTACATAGTAGTTCCATAAAAAAGGGTATCTTTTTTTAAGGGATACTGTCTTGATACTAGGTTTTACTTTTGACTAACATAAAGGTTCAAATACTCCAATTTTTACCTCTCCGAGTGACGTATGTCACGGAGAGGTATTACACCGGCCGTGTCTGTGTGTCTGTGTGTCTGTCTGTGTGTCTGTCTGTCAGACCCCACGTGACCGCGTTCGCAGTTTGCGTATCGGAGCAAACGTGTTCCCAATTTCCGGACTGCATTGACAGTTCACGGAAATTTGGGTTTGTCTCCTCTGGCTATTCTACTTGAGTTCCAACACCACCAGCTTTGGTTTTCGTTTACTCCATATGGACACTAGTCTGTACTTGCAAGCTTCCAAGCACAACCATCTTGTGTTCTTCGTCAATTTCACCTTGACACCAGCTTCTATGCACCAGCATCTTCTGTTCTTCGTCAATTCCACATTGACACCAGCTTCTATGCACCACCATCTTCAGGTCTTTGTCCATCCATTCCACATGGACGCCAGTCAGACCATTCTGGCTTCTTTTCCTTCGTCACCGTTTGGTTTCAAGATATACGCGGCGATCGGCTAGGGTTACGAGAAACGTCTAGCCTCCCAATGGCAGGGCTTCCACCATCGGTTCACGCGAATGCGTTTTTATCTATTATTGGTTTCAAGATATACGCGGCGATCGGCTAGGGTAACGAGAAACGTCTAGCCTCCCAATGGCAGGGCTTCCACCATCGGTTGACGCGAATGCGTTTTTATCTATTATTACAATGGAAACGAATCGTATATATACCCCAAAATTTGAAGAAAGCGGGCAAGAGGGGTACCCTTCACTTTAAAAGTCAATATTAGGAAAGTTTCGAAAGATAATAGGAACAACTTTATTTTAAACGATTTAACTATTTTTAAAGTTATTTACTGGCGATTAAAATAATTAATATCATTTATATTTAATTAATTATTTAAGATAAACTTATTTCTTTGAAGTGACACAAGTGAGAGTTTATATAGAACGAGTAATGAAGATTGCATCTGAATCGAAACACTACACGCATATCAAAGTTAATATAAAGCGAGTAGGAGGATAAGATCTCTTACAAAACGATAACATTTCCTTTTTGCAGAATATTAAATGGAAATATTTTAAATAATGTTCGGCATTACGATTCTTTTAGTAGTTGTGTAGCTATAAAGCTCTGTTTCATCTCAATATTCCAAGAACATCTTTTGATATTAACATTTCAAATTTGGTGTTTACTTTTTAATTCAGCTTTACTACATTTATATATAGTGTAAACGCAACTACATAATAAGGATTTCAATACTTCGTCTCTCTGTAAGTGTTGAAGCGATTGAGCCTATGAAACAAGATACCCTAGAATTAAACTAGAATTGAACTTGTTTCGTGTCCTCTTACAAGAGGTGTTAACGGTTCAGAGTGAGCCGAAAGTTAAATACACACTTAAGTGATAGATTAGGTCCTCATTAGACTTATGAGAATACGCAGGGAAATGTTAAACGATTAATCCTTTTCAAATGGGCTTCGCGATATCCCGCCAATTTGAGCTACGTATTTCCGGTTTTCTCATTGGCTGGTGAACCCATGGACGAAGTAATACTGAAAAACCAATGGCAGCCCATTACTGCCCCCATTACTAAGCGACAAAACAACCAATGTAAAGCTTACAGCTCCAAAATGAAGGGGGTTACGAAAATGCGGAGTCAAATCCCGGAAAACGCTAGCTAGCTGCTTCCCTCGTTAGAACGTTGATTCCCCCACTATCCGGTTTGCTACTATCTGCCGCTAGAAGGCGAATCAACAAGTACTTTTCAACTTTCTCCATCTGCCATCCGTCCTTCAGTATTAGTTCGTCCATGGTGGACCTGTGTTTGAAGAGTAAATTCGTCTCGACTCGGAGAGGTTTATTTTGGTTTCCCAACTTGTTATATTTTAAAATTGGAAATATTGCCAAGCAGAAAATTACAAAGGCCGTTTGACTGTGATGTAGTTATTAATGTCCAAAAGATATTTTGGGAGCTATACATCACGTTAATTTTGATACTTTTAAAACTTTCAAAATAACGACTACGATTTGTCAAGTTTTCACAGTTTTTTTTTCAACCATTTTCTGACTATTTTATTCTCCTTATAGGACCGAATACTCAAAACTAATTGTAAATTTTTGATATAAAATAAAATGTACACGCGTACTACTTTTAAAATGATGCACATGTTTCATGACAAAATAATTTTGCTAAAGTAATTTTGGTGAAGAAAACTAAGATAAGAATTTTTTCAAATAATCGATGTTTTATGATCATGTCTTCAAAAGTGAAAATTTTAATATCTGTTACTTCAGGCAATTCATTTTCTACACTTATCTTTTACACTTTCCCGTCTTTGTCTACAATGACAGTTTTTATTAATATCTGTTACTTCAGTCTTAATATTAATTCAAATTGTTCAGAAACCTTAGGAGAGTAAAAGTATTAGGGCATTGTGCATACATTAGTTAACGCGTTTGAACTAACCAACCATCTATTATAAAACTGTCATTCCTGACTGCTTGACTTGACAATGAACTCAAATTGCTTTCCCGTCATTTTCACATGCAAATACAGAGGAAGCTGTACATAGTTATACCACAAAAAGATTCCGTACACCTGAGCACCAACGCATGTCATATACTTATCAAGCTCAATTACCAGTCATCTGTAATCTGGCTTAATTACCAGTCGTTGGTAATCTAGCTTAATTACCAGTCGTCGGTAATCTAGCTTAATTACCAGTCGTCGGTAATCTAGCTTAATTACCAGTCGTCGCTAATCTAGCTTAATTACCAGTCGTCGCTAATCTAGCTTAATTACCAGTCGTCGGTAATCTAGCTTAATTACCAGTCGTCGCTAATCTAGCTTAATTACCAGTCGTCGGTAATCTAGCTTAATTACCAGTCGTCGGTAATCTAGCTTAATTACCAGTCGTCGGTAATCTACCTTAATTACCAGTCGTCGGTAATCTGGCTTAATTACCAGTTGTCTTTAATCTAGCTTAATTACCAGTCGTCGGTAATCTAGCTTAATTACCAGTCGTCGGTAATCTAGCTTAATTACCAGTCGTCGGTAATCTGGCTTAATTACCAGTCGTCGCTAATCTAGCTTAATTACCAGTCGTCGCTAATCTAGCTTAATTACCAGTCGTCGCTAATCTAGCTTAATTACCAGTCGTCGCTAATCTAGCTTAATTACCAGTCGTCGGTAATCTACCTTAATTACCAGTCGTCGGTAATCTGGCTTAATAACCAGTTGTCTTTAATCTAGCTTAATTACCAGTCGTCGGTAATCTAGCTTGATTACCAGTCGTCGGTAATCTAGCTTAATTACCAGTCGTCGGTAATCTGTCTTAATTACCAGTCGTCGCTAATGTAGCTTAATTACCAGTCGTCGCTAATCTAGCTTAATTACCAGTCGTCGCTAATCTAGCTTAATTACCAGTCTTCGGTAATCTAGCTTAATTACCAGTCGTCGGTAATCTAGCTTAATTTCCAGTCGTAGGTATAATCTAGCTTAATTACCAGTCGTAGGTAATCTAGCTTAATTACCAGTCGTAATCTTGTTAAATCACCTTTATTGTTACTGTCTCTAAGGCAGTTTTCCTTTTCCAACTTTACTTGTTAGCTAGCACAAACTTAGGTCCCCTTGTTTTCTACCCACTACGAAAATTGGACCAAATAGGCTTAACCGTGCTAACGTCATAAACTGACTCTCATCCATGTCAGATTGGAATGGTTTTGAAAATATGGAATTAAACATACTTAAACTTAAATCTTATTATAGTCTGTCAAACGAAAGAAGAGCCCTGAGAAATTTGTCCAAATTGGTGTCGCCACCATCGACCCCATAGTACTTTATCAACTTGTTTTGAATTGTCAATAGTCGTCTGTAATATAGTCTGCTATAAACAGATAGGCTTAATCGCAATAGAACCAATACATTTTGCTATATATATTTAATATGTTTATGTTTCATGGTTTTTACGATCATCGAGTATTAAAGAATATAAAACAAAATTAACGACAAGACACCAGTTTTATCTTTGTTGAACTAGCATTGCAATATATTTTAATGACATAAGTTAAAGTATCTGTATATAGCAGACTATATTACAGACGACTATTGACAAAACAAAACAAGTTGATAAAGTACTATGGGGTCGATGGTGGCGACACCAATTTGGACAAATTTCTCAGGGCTCTTCTTTCGTTTGACAGACTATAATGAAAATTGGAAAGCGGAAAATCTAAATACCAGGCTTTCGTTTAAAACCGTTTTCAAGTCAAACAACCGAATAGTTATTGCATTACGGCTGCCACAAAATGGTTATTTGTAAAATATTTTCCCATGTTATTTCTATGGAAAAGTTTCGAGGTTTTCGTCAAAATCTATGATTAATTTTATTGAAATGAAAACCACCCTTAGCAACTTTCTTTTTTATAAAATAAACTATTAAGTGGATCTCTTTCAAATTTTAACCATATAATGAGGGCCCGAATTGTAGTTCTGTGGAATTGTTTCAGTCAGTATGAAGTCTTATCTAAGAGAGCTACCGCTCTCATAGAATTGACTGCGACAGATAAGTTCAGAATCTATATCGGTAAACAAATATCTGAAACAAACTGATTGAAGGATTTATGAGGTGAAACTGCTTCAAGAACGCGTTCCAACGTTTTCTCTAACGCGACTCAAGGGTAATAACACTAATAAGTAGGAAAGATATTTTTTCAAACCCAAGCCTAATTAGAAATGTAAAAAAGCTTCCTTCCGTGAGTTTTAACCGATTTCACTGACATTAAGCACAATGTCTATGCCGTATTCTTTAAGGGTTTTTCTCTTCTCTATTTTCTACTACGTTTAGAAATTAAGGTTCCCAATTTAGTTAAATAGTTGTCGAAATTGGGCCAATTAAAGTTCGCCACAAAGAATATATCGTCTACGGATTTTTTTGTCTCAAAACGGAATGGAATCAATGGATAGCATTCAAAAAATGCTGGGGAAAATGTCTGGCAGCATTGCACCTCCGAAAATTTAAGTTTCACCGCCGAGAATTGAGCAGCCACTGTAGCGGCAGCGTTTCTTCAATATTATTTATTAAAGACAGGGATAGATGCAATTTTAGAATGCGGAATGGAAAACAGAGTAATCTGGGTGCCCGTCAAAGTCCCGCTCCCCCTTCCCCAGGACGACAGAGGTAAAAAGGAATTACGTATTTTTCGCCGTCCCCTTCAGCAACGTTATCAAAACGTAGTTTAAGTGAGCCAATAAGATAATTTAAACTTTTCGTTACTTGTTGGAGGGATGGACTCTTTACTGGGCTATGAGTCGGACTGAAGTAAATACTAACCGTTCTCCATTCCTGCTTCTAAAATTGCATCTATCCCTATTAAAGACTATTTAAGGTGGAATTCATAAACGTCGGAAGCAACGCAATTTAGTACAGGCAAAGGCAGGGCGTCGTGCGTAAAAGGCCGGACGTTTGCACACGACGCACTGCCTTCGCCTGTACTAAATTGCGTTGGGTCCGACCTTCATTAATTCCACCTTAAGAGTGAGTTTATTGGAACTTAAAAAAAACAAAACGAATTTCAACGTAAGCTGTTTAAAATTAAAATTTCAACATAGCAAAACCAGTCACGTGATTTAGCGTTTTTTAGGAGTGCCCTTCCTTTAATTTTGAAAATCATCTGTTCATGTTGCTCGAGGTAAACATTACCTGATTTTCAAAGATTTTATGATTTCTCGCATCATATTTGCCAGGGGACCGTCAACATCATTCAAATCTGTTGCGTTTTTTCTGAACACAATCCAAGGAGGAACCTTTGAAATCAATTTAAATGTACTATTATTGAAGAAAGACTATGAAACATTTACACTGAGCAAGCACGCCCCGTATCTAATGACAAAGCATAGATCTAATTAGACTAATTCTAAGGGAATATACAAGATGTTTCTGATAAGTCTGGCGTAAATTAAGGGGATATTCCATTTTGGCGATTTTAAGTCGAAAATGTTTTACAGCATTTTGCCGCCCGGGTATGTCACTGTTATCGAGTTGTGATTGGAGTAATTTAGGGATGACCCCTTCATTAAATTAGCCATCATCGTCTTTGAGTAACTTCATTAAATTTAAGGGGTCATCCGTAAAACACTCCAATCTTTACTTTAAAACAGTGGCCCTTGTGGAAAAATGGAGATAGAAGTTACATTTTCTACTCGTAATTTATAATTATTATAACTTGCTACCGGTTTTTACCTCTCCGTGTGACGTAGTCCAGGAGAGGTTCTGTAACGGCCGTGTCTGTCTGTGTGTCTGTCTGTCTGTCCGTTGTTACACCCACGTGACCGCGTTCGCAGTTTGCGTATCGGAGCAAACGTGTTCGCCATTTCCGAACTGCTTTCACAGTCACGGAAGTGCCTCCTCTACTTGAGTTCTCACACCACCATCTGCTGCTCTTTGTCCATCCCACACGGACACCAGTCTGTTCTTACTGGCTTCTAATCACCACCATCTTCTGGTCTTCGTCCATTCGACTTGGACACCAGTCTGTACATACTGGCTTCCAATCACCACCATCTTCTGTTCTTTGTCAATCCCACATTGACTCCAGTCTGCACTTACACTGACTTCTAACACCACCATCCACTGCTCTTCCGTTTATTCCACATAGACACCAATCTGTATCATTGGCTACTACTCCACTATCATCGTTTGGTTTTAGGATATACGCGGCGATCAGCTAGGGTTACGAGAAACGTCTAGCCTCCCTAAGGTGGGATCGCCACCAAAGGTTTTCGCAATTGCGCTTTCTCCTTACTATTATAATGGAAACGAATCGTATATATACCCCAAAATTTGAAGAAAGCTTGCAAGAGGGTACCCTTCACTTTAAACGTCAATATTAGCAAAGTTTGAGATGATAATAGGTATAACTTTATTTTAAACGATTTAACTATTATTAATGTTAATTATTGAAGATTAAAATAATTAAAAATAATTATATTTATTTAAATATTAAAGATAAACCTCTCGTGCAAAGAGAGAGATTATCATTGCCTCCTATATCTACCAAGGCCCGTGCATGCGATATATTTCCTTCATTGCCTCCTATATCTATCAAGGCCCGTGCATTGTGAAATATTTCATTCATTGCCTCCTATATCTATCAAGGCCCGTGCATTGCGATATATTTTTCAAAACAACAACAAAAATGGGAAGCTCCTCTCAGAAACATAATAATTTCTTTTCTCTGTATATGAAATGAAAATATGGATAATATTGCGCTCCTTCTTTAATGGTATGAATCCTTGCCTGTCTATTAATATTTTACGTAGGAGTAATACGTTTTTAGCGAAGTCTAGAGAGCATAAACATAAGCGAGTTTGTTTCGGAAAAAAAATACTGCTTCCAATAATGGGTTTATACTCCTTGTTACTGTTGTATAGAGTAATCATGATAAAAGCTTAAACAATTGCGAGAGGACAGACCTTTTTTATCCTCTTGTTTTATTCTTAATAAGAATATAAAACATTTATTTTGTATCAAAAAATATTTTTTGGTGCTAAGATTGCTTTAAAAAAATCCAAACGGCTAGGCATTGGTGAAAAAGACAATGATATTTTTCAAATCTAATGAGATAACGCCCTCATAGTTGAAAATTGCCCTTTTTTATCCGCGGGAGCCATTCTTAATGAGAATTTCGATGCTAGTAGGTTGTCAATTAAACTACCGGTATATTATTGTTGTTGGAAATTGGATATTAAGTCAAATTAAGTGGTTGTAAAGAGCCAGCAGTTTTTTTCCGCTTCTTTTTGTGAGTATTTGATTTTTGTACGTAAAATGGAGGAAGATAATGTTGAGAGTAAGGATGAAATGCGGAAGCGCAAAGCGCGGGAAAGGATGAGGGCAAAAAGGTCGACGTTTTCATTGGCTACTTAAGGTTATATAATCTTCTCGACACGGAGAGGTAATATTTTGGTTTTCCCAACTTGTATTATACAGTGATCGTTATGAAGTGGGTGACAATGACAATGGGCAATTGAGAATTCTCAATGATGGAAAATTCAAATTTCTTTTATCGAGGTATTGTCTAAAATATTTTATCACCTTTTGTGTCGATGAAAAAGAAACAACAATAAAATTAGACTATATTACGTGACATAACTGAGAACAATTGACATATTCAAAAACAATGGTGCCATTATCAAAATTAACCCTCGTTGACAACGCAGTCGTTGAGAACTTAAAATCCTTTGAAAGCAAAAGTTTCCATCAAGAACCTTTAGTCAACTTTGAAAGGCGATCACCATGATCTTCCTAACTTTCCCTCTGTTCTTCGCGATGATAATGCTAGCTGTCGGTCAGTATTCTCCAAAAGTGTATCCGTGTAATAAAACGGACGGTACTAGTTACAAACGTGTCGACATAGATATATTGAGATGGAAACAATACGAGCAATTTAACAGGCTTTGCGATAACCACAGTAAGTTTCAGCCAAAAATAATAACTCTTTCTTCCAATCCTTCTAATTTTTCAAAATAAGAGTAAACGTATACAGGGTATTTCTTATTGTTATATTTAAAAGGTTACGTGTTAGCTGGTAGTCAAATAATCACGAACTTTATTGTTAAATAAATAAGTTACTTTATTAGTTTAAACAGGAATGTATGGAGGGGCTGGAATGGCTAAGGGGGCTCTCGTTGTACCCTTGATGGTGGAAACATATGGCGAATCCTTTTTTATTTTGAAAAGTGTAGCTCCTCTCCCTACGTCTGTTTAGCTGTCTACCGAAGGCGAAAAATGTCATGACTCGTTGGCACAAGTGACCTTTTAGATTTTTTAAAGTTAAATGCGCTGATTCGCAGCCGATTCTCTCAGCCTAGGGAGAGGACCAAGGGTAGAGAGTGGAGAATTATAGCAAACAAGGTTTTTTGGCAGCCAATGAATGAATGAAAATAATTTAAGTGGTAAATACGATTTTTACGTCACGCTATGACTTCACTAGTGTAAATTAAGCCACGCCAGTTGTTTCCAAGATCATTTCACGCCGATTAGGATTTGACCTTAGCCATTCCAAGCCCTCAAAATCGCAAAAGTTGAACGTCCGCCTTAATTTATACCAGACTTATCAGAAACATCTTGTATATCCCCTTAGAATTAGATCTATGCTTGGAGAATTTGAAAAATAAGATCTTGGTAAGTATGAACTATACATTTTAGCAGATATATTAATTAAGTAATTTGTCCACTTAACGAGCAGGAATCTAATCCCGAAGCCGACACCTTATGCTTGAACGATTACAAGCTCGAAAGAGATTTCGCTGGACAGTGTCCTGAAGCCCTTCGTATCATAAAAACAGAAGCAAGTCAAAAATTAACTTCTCGCTAACTAAATTTTAATAACCGCGAATCTTTTCGCGCAGCCTCCTAAGCTTGAAAATAGCCCAATATTTTGTTGCATCCTTAAAGTAATTGACGTAATACCAAGGAATAAACGCAACGCCCTCCTGAATGCCGTTCATTATGTAAGTAAACGCGAGACTTTGCGAAAAGTAAAAAAAAGGCCTTTTAATTAAAACTTGTATCATTATTTCAGGATTGTCAAAGGAAATACATTGGAGGTTAGTGTAATATACACACTCTAACGTAAAACATGGAAATAATTTATCATTTCTTGGAAGATTTACGAAATTGTTTATTTTTGCTTGGCATTATGATAATTAAAATTTCAAAACTGAAATATTAATTGGTATTTATTTTAGTTTTATAGCACTATTTCCAATACATATTTTATCAAGCTTTATATCGACGAAAAAAACATTACCATCCATAAGTAGTAAATCTATGTATAGATTTACTACTTGGTATTTTATGGGTCTGTGTGTTTGACTGAAAGTGGAGGAGGTATAGAAACCGTCACCGTTGACGTCATGCATAATTTATTTCATCTTAAAAACCACGTGACATTGACGTATTTTGCGACCTGCGCCGCGACTCCCGCTGAACCCGAATGTAAACAAGATGCGTCACCTGAACGAGTAGATCTAGTATTAAGTTCCAACAGAGAGAATTTATAATAGGGAGTGGATACTGAGGAATATTATGTAGCTCAAAAATCACGTGATCAACAAAACTGGCCAGGTCTATTTCCGGTGTAATTTTTTGTGGCCCATCCCTCTAGGGTGGGTCTAGAATGTTGCGGGAGGGTCTAGGGGAGATGGACACTACCTTTTTAGGGAAAGGGAAACATCTGACTTAAAAAAACTCCAAATGGCGCCAGTCGCACTCGAAATCGCGAACCCTTATTGGGTAATTGTACAACCAACAGTGATTGAGGGCAAACTTTAAAATTAAAGGAGAATCATGTGACCGGAAATTTACCTGGCCAGTTTTAGCGTCGCAGCCTACTTGTTTGAGCACTGTCAAGGGCAAGAGCTTTCACTCCCTATTATAAATTCTCTCTGGTTCCAAAATAGGCGGAAATACTTGGAGACTCGCTTTCAGATTAGAACTCGATATTAGGCCTATACTATTCTCACAGGGTGGAGTAACAATTTAATTCCTTGCACTCTTCACCAGAGTTATACAAAACCAGAACATCAGTTTCCCTATACGCAAAGGCTTAGGTTTAAGAGAAAGTAAACGTCTTCTTTTCTCGATATTATAATAGCAATCGTTTTCAATACTGAATTGCGAGCTACACTTACTTCTAAATCGCCGACTTGATTTACAGTTGAGGAAATTTCTGCTTCTAAAATGGCATAAACGTCCTTAACGGAAGTTCTCGCACTTCCCGGCCATTTCCGAGCCGAAACTGATGCAAACGACAGCTAAAAAGGTCATGATCTCGACCAGTCTGGGAAATAAGGATATTTTTTATGCTAGTCCTTGGGACCAGTGACCTCCCTAGTGTCCCAAATAATAAACTGGTCTCAGGACTAGTCCCAGCCTTTGTTCTCCTATTTGCAATTAATAATCAAAATCATAGATATGTATAAATACTAAGTATTATGGATTCCCATCTCTCACCTTCCACAAGGCAAGAGGTTACTTTCAATCAAAAAACCATCCAATACATTAAATCCATTATGTAATCTTATCTAAGGGAGCGGCAGCCATTAACTTCGTAATTAAAAAGTGCTTTGATATTTCAAATGACATTGATATGAATCCCAATCTCTACAGTGTTTATAAGATCCGTGATTTGGATTTTAGTTACGTATCATTAAACGATATATGATAATTTACAAATATTCAACTTTTTTCAATAGTCATGGGGCAGAAATGAGAAAATTAATTGCCCAAAAAATGCGACAACCGGTAGCCCGCTACGGAGGAACTTGCAAAAGTACCGGTGTAATCACGGATCAGGTAAGTTGAATATTATTATTTTCCCATTGTAACGCGCTTACAGATTATCGGCCGTGATTTCCACCCTTTTTCTTTCCTTCTGGGAGATTCTTAGCCGCGCACATAGTCATCGGGCGTCGACTGTTTTAATTTTCGGTAAAGGCTTAATGCGTCGCGCTGCAATTTTTTAGTGCTTTAACGGAACATATATCATTATTTTATTTTTTATTAATAGTAAATTATGGTTCCTAGATAAAACTGAAGCAAAGGTATTGGCTTTTAACTCTATCCCTTCACCAAAAACTCTAGTAGATAAGTGTTTAAGATGGATTAAAGCCTGTGGGAGGGTCGAATTAACGCCCGATAAAATTAAAAAATATCTCTACATGTGCAGTGAACACGTAATATTGGAGGCGATGGTTCAAAGGCCTAAGCTAGCATCAACAAGTTGGGAAAACCAAAATATTACCTCTCCGAGTCAAGAGGTCTACTACTGCAAACTTATTTACCTAGATATGGAATTATTTCTCTTTTTTTGAAGTAAAAATTTACAAATTATTGAAGCAGTATTCCAAGCATTGCGAATATATATAGTAAAGCAAACGACATTTTACATCAAATAAGGATAAATCTTGGACACATGGAAATCAGTCAATGGGGAAAAGAACAGGAAATGAAGTGTATAAATTTTGGAGAGATATAACCTTCATGTGTTTGCAAAGGCCCAA
Source organism: Phalangium opilio (assembly GCF_054372755.1). Lineage (NCBI taxonomy): Eukaryota > Metazoa > Arthropoda > Arachnida > Opiliones > Phalangiidae > Phalangium > Phalangium opilio. The sequence continues at coordinate 1,631,154 of NW_028324243.1, forward strand.
TTGTCTACGCTTCAGCTGTTTACCCGTGTTATGCGTGTTAAGGTTAAATAACACCAAAGCTGATTTGTGGCTAAACGCACTGAAAGTCTTGCGCACCATAAAAAGAATGAAAACTCCGTAGCTAATACCCGTTTACCATCAGCCCTTTCACTGGTCTAATTGCCACCATGATCTTTTCTTCGATTATTATATCTACACCTCATTATTTAAGCGTGTATTTAACTTTCGGCTCACTCTGAACCGTTAATGTCTCTTCAATACAGACACAAAAATCACCACCCATAGTTTACTACACCTTGTGTTAAATCTAAAAAATGAAATAATGTAAAAAATATCGTAAACGTAAATTTATCGCTATTCGGGCATAAAAAAATATAGATTTAGTTTTTTTTTCTTCTGTATATAAACTAAGAACGCTACCATAGAAAATCAGTTGTCATCGGTTATGAGTTACCAGTTGTTATCAGTTAGTTACCAGGTCTAAGTTGTCAGTACTTAATGAGCTTAGCTTGTAAATATTTTCCCTTTGCTAATAATTGACAATGTCATAAGAGTTCTCGTGACGAATAAAGTTTTTATAATATTTAACTCCAGTTGAAGTTACTTATAAGTTAGCCACTACCAGTTTTATTATAATTAGAATTTAGTTACCGCAACGATATATTCAACAAATTAATGGTGCCGAAACCCGGGAATAATCTGTGGTGACAAGAAATCAGGAAGTAAACTGCTAGTATGGATCCATTGGAAAAACTTAAGAGAAAACGCGGAACTCTGAAGACGTCAATTACAAATCTCATCAAGAAATCCAGCGACGAGTTGAAGGCCGACCCAGTTGATGCGGTGAAGTTGCGAATTTCATTGAACCGTCTAGTGCAAAAGCAAGGGTGCTTACAAGAAGCCGACCACGAGATTCAAGACCTACTGACGGTGCAAGCTGATTATGACAAGGATGTTCAAGAATCACTGGAACTCATGGACAAGATTAGCGAGAGCAGGACACGCATCGAGCTAAAGATCGAAGAGAGTCGAGAGACACGAGTCAGGAGAACTCGGTCAAGAACAAATAGCGCAAGTAGCGATGACACAGAAATAGCGAGACCAGTTTCAGTGAGGTTACCCAAGTTAACAATTGGAAAGTTTAACGGCGAGAAGACCAAGTGGACAGCTTTCTGGAGTCAGTACGAAATTGCAGTACATGACAACCAAGGATTCAGCAAGGTAGAAAAGTTCACGTACCTGCAGTCTTACCTAGAAGGGAAAGCAGCCAGATCTATCCAAGGCCTTGCTGTCACTGAAGCGACTTATGACGAAGCGATAACCATTCTCAAGGGAAGATTTGGAGATCAGGGAGATATAGTAGATCGGCATATGGGGAACCTTTTGAAACTAGAGGCCGTAAGAAAATCGAGCGACGTTAATGGACTTCGACGGCTCTACGACACATTGGAAATCGAAATTCGCAGTTTGAAGGCGCTGAAAGTTGGATCAGAGTCTTATGGACAACTACTACGAACAGTCTTGAAGCAGCGTATACCACAAGACATCATGTTGGCATTCTCACGGTCGAAGAAAGGTCAAAAATGGAACGTAATGGATTTAGTGGGCTACTTACGTGACGAGGTGGAGTCAAGAGAACAAGTTCAAGAATTCCAAGAAGACGACACGCCAAACAACAGAGAATCAAGTTCAAGGGCATTCCTGGAGAAGAACAAGTCAAAACCATGGCAGAATCTAAACAATCAGCGACAAGGAAGGCTCGCATCAGCAGCGGTACTGAGTGTTGGTACTGTTATAAAATGCCTATATTGTCAAGATCCAGGCCACACCCCAGAGTCCTGTAGCAAACCAATCGAAGAGAAGCTGCAACTTGTTCAGAAGGAGAGACGATGTTTCATATGCCTCAAGACCAGACACTCTGCGAGAAGCTGTTGGGAGAAATCAAAACTTGAAGTGTGCAAAAGATGCAACAGGAAACATCACCAAAGTCTATGTACAGAGGAACGTACCGCCAACAAGGAAAACGAATGTTCATCGTCAGAAGTAATCTCAAGACAAATCTCCAGCCTTTCGACAGTCATGACATCTCCAGCAGTAAGAACAGTGTTGCTGCAAACAGCCCAAGTGAAAATATATGGCGACAAGGGTCAGAGTAGAAGAGTCCGATGTCTACTTGATGGTGCAGCTCAAGGGACGTTCGTCAATCAAGCATTATCTCGTCACTTGCAATTACCTTTCATGCGAGAAGAAACGATATCATCGTACGGCTTCGAGGAAGATAAACCAACATCCATAGTCAGAAGAGTTGTGAAGATTACCTTGGAGAACATCAGAGATCCAACAAGAAAGGTCGAAATAGAAGCCATGGAGTCACCCAACATCTGTAGCTCGCTCATCGCTATTCCATGCAGAGATACCAATAGTCAGTTACGAGAGAAAGGACTAGAAATTGCGGATGAAGAAGGTCAAGGCTTTGATGGCCAAGGCGATATTGGAGTGATGATTGGTGCTGACAGCTATTGGACGGTAGTAACGGGCAAGACCGAGCCGTTGGATTCTAAGCTACGAGCTGTTGAAACAATCTTTGGATGGGTGATGCATGGACCGTCAATTTCGACGACGACATCAGTTGGAATTAATATGGTGAGCCTAATGACCATAGCCATTGGGAGTTACGGACAATGGAAACAACGATATCACAGATGACGGTATAAAGTCGGAATTCGAAAAGTCGATCCGGTTTATAAACGACAGATATGAAGTTTGCCTGCCATGGAATGAAAAGCGAGATAATCTCACGGATAACTATGAGGTTGCTAAACAACGAACAGACCGTCTGATGTCCAGATTCAGAGCAAACCCCGTATTACATACTCAATACAAGGATGTTATAAACGAACAAAGGGAGCAAGGCGTCATCGAAAGAGTTGATTCACCAGAACAGAATAGCAAGAACCCTACTTACTACTTGCCGCATCAAGCAGTCATCAGAGCCGATCACGATACCACCAAGCTGCGTGTAGTCTACGACGCATCGTCCAGTGACAAGGGAAAGCTGTCCCTTAATGACTGTCTCTTATCAGGGCCGAATCTAAACCCAGAACTGCTGTCGATCCTTCTCAGATTCCGAAACCACAAGATCGCATTTACCGCCGACATCGAAAAGGCATTCCTTCAGATAGCACTCTCACCACCCGATAGAGATGCCGTCCGATTCTTATGGAAGGACGATCCTAGACAAGAAAATTATGAAGTATGGCGAATTACGAGAGTACCGTTTGGAGTGACGTCGAGTCCTTTTCTGTTATCAGCAACGATCCAACACCATCTGAAGAGACATCAAGATGAAAAGGCCGACCTTTGCGAATTGATCAAGAACAGTCTTTACGTTGATGACTTAATATCTGGAGCGTCGGAAGACGAAACCGCCTATGCGATATCGGTGGATACGAAAAACCTAATGAAAACTGCTGGGATGAATATCAGAAAATGGCGAACGAATTCAAGTCAACTTCAGTCGAGATGGGATGGCGAATGCGTAGATCCAAAAACTCTAACTACGCTTGGACCGAAGACATCAGAAGAAACACAAAAGGTCTTAGGATTGACCTGGAATCCGAAATTGGACACCTTAATCTTCGATTTACGACCATTACTGGAGTTCATCACCACACGCAAACACACCAAGAGAAGCGTTCTTCAATGCGTTTCAAGAATATTCGATCCTGTGGGATTTATTGCGCCATTCACAGTCAGGATGAAGACCCTCTTTCAAGAGCTGTGGCAGTTGGGCGTGCAGTGGGATGATCCGTTACCAATCGAACCGACAAGAAGATTCGAGGACTGGTGTTTGGAACTATCACTGCTGAATAGACTAGCAATTCCTCGACATTATTACAATGGCCTCAGCGTTTCTCAAGTGAAAGAAAAGGAAGTCCATATTTTCTGTGATGCCAGTGAGCACGTTTACGCCGCCGTTGCATACATCCGCTATGTAGGAGAAGACGGAGAAATAAGCGTATCAATTATCGCCGCCAAGACGAGAGTCGCCCCGCTACAAAGAATCACCTTGCCACGGCTCGAATTAATGGGAGCAGTAGTCGGAGCTCGTCTGGCCCAATATCTCAAACATAATTGGTTGCAAGAAGAAATACCGATATACATGTGGACGGATTCTTTAATCACGCTCCATTGGATCAAAGGAAAATCTATAAAATGGAAGCCTTTCGTAGCGAATCGAGTTGCGGAAATACAATCACTGACCGAGCCCAGCATTTGGAGTCACGTGAAGGGCAAGGAAAATCCTGCAGACCTACCGACCAGAGGATGCACCGTTCAAGGTCTGATTCAAAGCAAGATCTGGTGGGAAGGCCCAGAATGGTTACGACTCGAGAAGGAACATTGGTCAATCAAACAGATCGAAGAGCTACCGAAGGAAACCATTGCCGAAGAGTCTCGTACCAAGTATACAGAGGTCATTCAGCTAAATGTCACCATCAAAGAAGAACCGCTCATGGATCTTTCAAGATATGACTCCCTCACGAAAGCAAAGAGAGTTATGGCTTACATTTGGCGTTTCGTGGATTACATCAAAACCAAGGAAATCAGAAAAGGAGCTTTCAACGCAGAAGAGTTCGAACGAGCTGAAAGATCATTAGTACGCATGGCGCAGTCACAAGACTTTCACCAAGAACTGACGTTGTTAAAGGAAGGAAAAGCGCTACCAGTCAGCTCCCCAATATCGGCTCTGAACCCAATTTTGGACAAGGAGCAGTTGATCCGACTTGGAGGACGATTACAGAAGACCAACTTTTCGTATTGCGAAAAACATCCGTGCCTACTAATGGGAAGAAACAGACTATCAGAATTAATTATCCTTTCTCAACATAGCCAACTTATGCATTCCGGTTTACGAGACACCTTGGCTGCTGTTAGAGAGAAATATTGGCTCACACGTGGAAGACAAGTGGCGAAGACTCTACTCAATCGCTGTTTCATTTGCAAAAAACTCACCGTGAAGCCGGGTACGACTACTATGGCGCCACTACCTAAAGACAGAGTCACAAAAGCACCTCCATTCAGCGTTTCTGGGATAGACTTCGCAGGACCGGTGTACGTGAAGGCCGGCAAAAATAAATCCACCAAAGTCTACATCACGATCTTCTCATGCGCCGTTACTCGTGCGCTACATTTGGAACTTGTATCGAATATGACGGCTGAAGCCTTTCTGATGGCCTTCAGGCGATTTGTGTCAAGAAGAGGAGTACCAACTACCATCTACTCCGATAACGCAAAGAGTTTCAAGAGGGCCGAACAAGATCTTAAAGAAATCTGGACCAATCTCAAATCACCACAGACAGAAGAGTACCTAGCCAACCACAAGGTCACATGGAAATACATCGTCGAGAAGGCTGCCTGGTGGGGCGGATTTTATGAAAGGATGGTACGATCGGTCAAGAGTGCACTTAAGAAAGTATTGGGGAAGGCGCTGCTAACATCCAAAGAGTTCCAGACGATCCTTACAGAAGCAGAGGCGGTCATTAACTCCAGACCTCTGACTTTTAGCTATAACGATGCGGGGGAACCTTCACCGCTATGTCCCAGCAACTTTCTCGTCGGCGAGCGACTTATGGCTATACCATCAAGAGTCCATGATCCACTCGAAACTATATCCTCTACGAAGCAAGATCTCACAAGGAGACTGAAGTACCGCCAATCCCTGCTGGACAACTTTTGGAATCGTTGGCGAAACGAATATTTATTTGAGCTGCGATCCATTCATCAGTACCGAAATCCACACGAAGGTCAAGAATTCAAAAAAGGGAACCTTGTTCTGGTACATCACGACAAAACACCGAGGACATTTTGGAAAACTGCCTTCATCGAAGAAGTGTTCCGTGGCAGAGACAACAAGGTTCGAGCTTGCCGTATACATCTTGGGAATGGACAATATATGAGAAGACCAATTCAATTGTTATATTTATTAGAAGTTCAGTAATTGTTTGGATGAGTTCTGAAACTCATCGGCGGGGAATTTGTTAAATCTAAAAAATGAAATAATGTAAAAAATATCGTAAACGTAAATTTATCGCTATTCGGGCATAAAAAAATATAGATTTAGTTTTTTTATCTTCTGTATATAAACTAAGAACGCTACCATAGAAAATCAGTTGTCATCGGTTATGAGTTACCAGTTGTTATCAGTTAGTTACCAGGTCTAAGTTGTCAGTACTTAATGAGCTTAGCTTGTAAATATTTTCCCTTTGCTAATAATTGACAATGTCATAAGAGTTCTCGTGACGAATAAAGTTTTTATAATATTTAACTCCAGTTGAAGTTACTTATAAGTTAGCCACTACCAGTTTTATTATAATTAGAATTTAGTTACCGCAACGATATATTCAACACCTTGGGCCTCAATTATTTACTCTTTAGTTCACTAGGCCTATTACGGATAATACTTTATAACCGACAGTGTGTAAGCCTTAGCGTTCTTCTTGAAAGTTGAAATAACTAAAGCAAGGATTATTCTATATACAGATGTAGTATAGCTTAAATATTATATAAACAGCCATTTCAAATAATAATATTAAAAAATGTCCTTGGAATATCAAAATGAAACAGTGCTTTCAAGTTACAAAACTACTAAATGCATCGTAATTACGAAAAATACTTCCACATATTCACTTTATATTATGGAAAAATGGAATATTAAGGTTCTGTATGATTTCTTAACACATCAACACAAGGCTAACTGCTAACGCGACGCACTAGTGTAACAATGGACGGACACACATAGACAAAAACATAGACTGCTTTTTAACTCTTTCCGTATTAATTTTGAGTTGAGAAACAAGATTACCTTAAATATTAAAATAAATGTAATTAATATTAAATATTTTCTTCGTTAGTTGTTCGCCTTATTGAGCGTTACATCGTTTTGATAAAGAACAATTAAACATTCTTGAGAGGCTTGACTAATATTGGCGTTTGAAATGAAGCATACGCCGGTTGCTTCCCCTTACTCAAATAGGTAGTATACAAGGGTGTCGAACTACAGTTAAAAGCAAGAACAACCGCAATTGCGAAAAACTTTGGTGGACAACCCACCTTAGGGAGGCTAGACGTTTCTCTTAACCCTAGGTGATCGCCGCGAATGTCTTAAACCAAACGATGACGATGAAGTTAGAAGCCAATTAGACAGATTGGTGTCTATGTGGAATAGACGGAAGACCAGTAGATGGTGGTGTCTAGAAGCCAGTATGTACAGACTGGTGTCCAAGTGGATGGACAAAGACCAAAAGATGGTGGTGATTAGAAGCCAGTAAGTACAGACTGGTGTCCGTGTGGGATGGACAAAGACCAGAAGATGATGGTGTGAAAACTCAAGCAGAGGAGCCATTTCCGTGACTGTGAAAGCAGTTCGGAAATGGCGAACACGTTTGCTCCGATTTGGAAACTGCGAACGCGGTCACGTGGGTGTAACAACAGACACACACACAAACACACAGACGGACACACACGATCGTTACAGAACCTCTCCGTGACTTACGTCACTCGGAGAGGTAAAAACCCGCAATTTTTTTAATCGGATTTGCGTGGTCACGTGATGCGCGTAACCAATGTAACTAGGTGCGCGTGCGGAGAGGCCGAAGCCTGAGCTATAAGAACGGGCAGTCGAAGACTCCCTCACCCCCGTATATCCTCCTAGATTATTGGAGCACTCAACAAAAAATACACATTTTCAAGTTGACTAATAATGAATAGCGCGAATTTATTCTTCGTGAAATTTTCTCGTGAATAGGCAGGCTTATGATTCATTACTATGTTGTATTGCCGAAGCAGCGCGCCATATTGCAGTAAAAGTCAATAATAAAGCACACAGAGACGCGCTGTGGTCAAGCACTTCTATAAGGTAATTAAATATTGCTCCGATATGGAGAAATATTCCTGAAATGTAATCGTTCTTTCAGACTTGCCCTAAAGAAAAAGTGTTTGCCCACTTTTGCGGTGATTAAGGATGAGGTCTTTATAATGTAATGTATTTAACCAGGGATAGATTTTTTTTAAGACGGAATGGGTAACAGGGTTATTCGGGTGCGCGTCCAAGTCCACGACCCCCTTACCCGTGACCCCTTCGTCTGCCAAGTTGGAATGGGCTCGGATTTGAAATACGATTTACTTCTCTTCGTTGAAGTTATAGTGATGCTGTAAAAGTCTTCATAGATATTACAACACGAACAGGTTTTAACAAAACACTAAGCTCTCAAAACTCCTGGTTATTCACTAAGCCTTGGTTAACTTCATCAAATCCGCTTACAAAATGATGACGATAGTAGACATGATTGGATTTAGAAAGAATTAGCGAACACTTTTCACCCTTACAGATGTACTCCAAATCCAAAACACCGGCACCAAATTCACTAACTGCCTTCATAATTGCTTTTAAAAACAATTCCCGAATAATTACCGGACCCTCGAATTTAGACGGCTCCATTTTGAACCCCTGAGAAGACGCTTATCTGTACAACGTAAGAGGAATCGTAGTCATAGCGACAGAGGTAAACAGGAATTACGTATTTTTGGCCCTCCTTGTCAGCAACGTCACCAATACGTAGTTTTAGTGAGCCAATAAGATAATTTAATTTTTTGGTTACGTGTTGAAGGAAGGGGCTCCATACTCGGCTATGAGTCGGACTGAAGTAAAGGCCAAACGTTGTCCATTCCGTCTTAACAAATTAAATCTATCCCTGATTTAACTCGAAGACATTAAAATTAGATAAAATACGCATTTGAAAACTATGAGCTGTTTTGTTTGCAATAATTAAGGATAAAAACTTATAAAATACCATCAACAGATCGAGGTGATATATTCCGCCACGGAGTAAGTTCATGTTTGTTCCGATATCTTTTAAGATGGGGAAATAATCTTGAAAACTTCATGATTCTTAAAAAATTGCGATTAAAGTACTTTCTTTAATATCCGTATTTAAAGTTGAATCCAGTATATATTCCCTATAATTTAATGTATTTAACTCGAAGAGATTAGAACAAAATATACGCATTTGAAAACAGTTAGCCATATTTTTTAATAATAGTAATAACGAAGGGTGACATATTTGGTCGTTGAAATTCTTATTATATACTTTCGTTTTTAATTTTACACGTAATTTTAATTACGGTAAAATTTAAGAAACGGCACCAAAACCCCTGTCCCTGTCCCTGTCCCGGACGCGTCCGCGAAACGAACGCTTACGATGAGAGAGAGAGGGAAACCGGTCGCGTCCGCGAAACGTACGCTTACGATGAGAGAGAGAGATCGCTAGCGTACGCGGTGGCGATACGAAGCTCCGCGTAGAGAGAGAACTGCCTGCCTGGTATATTAGTGAGAGGGGGAAGAGGGAGAGTGGGCATCCCGCTCGGAGAGAGAGGAAAGAAAGGTAGTTTAAATCTCGCGGGAAACAAGATGATAATTTTCGTGCACTACTGCACTTTGTGCGCGTGATACATCAGAGATTATGCTGGATGGTTAGGTTAGGTTTCGTAAAATAGAGGGGACGCTTTACGGTCATAGTGATTTCTGGTTTAGGGGATCCAGGATTTTGTTTAAATACATTATTTGATTCGTATGGTTTTTTAAAATTATACTTTAGTGGGGTGCACAATTTAGTTTCATTAATATTATTTGAAATGTGACGTTGGCTTTTTTGAGTGAAGGGAAACAAGATGATAATTTTCGTGAACTACTGCACTTTGTGCGCGTGATACATCAGAGATTATGCTGGATGGTTAGGTTAGGTTTCGTAAAATAGAGGGGACGCTTTACGGTCATAGTGATTTCTGGTTTAGGGGATCCAGGATTTTGTTTAAATACATTATTTGATTCGTATGGTTTTTAAAAATTATACTTTAGTGGGGTGCACAATTTAGTTTCATTAATATTATTTGAAATGTGACGTTATTAGAAATTAAAGGGATACACGATTGTGTTTCAGAAATGTTTTTAGTTGTACGATTTATTGGAAATCAACTATACGGGGGGTCACGTGAGCCGTGTATTAGTGAGAGGGGGAAGAGGGAGAGGGGGCATCCCGCTCGGAGAGAGAGGAAAGAAAGGTAGTTTAAATCTCGCGGGCTTTTTTGAGTGAAGGGAAACAAGATGATAATTTTCGTGCACTACTGCACTTTGTGCGCGTGATACATCAGAGATTATGCTGGATGGTTAGGTTAGGTTTCGTAAAGTAGAGGGGACGCTTTACGGTCATAGTGATTTCTGGTTTAGGGGATCCAGGATTTTGTTTAAATACATTATTTGATTCGTATGGTTTTTAAAAATTATACTTTAGTGGGGTGCACAATTTAGTTTCATTAATATTATTTGAAATGTGACGTTATTAGAAATTAAAGGGATACACGATTGTGTTTCAGAAATGTTTTTAGTTGTCAACTATACGGGGGGTCACGTGAGCCGTGTAAAATTACTATTAAGGCCCAGCCCTTGGGCCATCTTGTTTATATATGTTAAAATGATAAGACTACTTAGTTAAGCTGCACTCAGTAGCGTCGCTAGGGTTTGAAATTTGGGAGGTGCAAAATCTGGGCAAACTATTTGAAAGCTATTATAAGAATTTAATATAAAAAATTGCATAATGGATTCATTGGAAAATGTGTAGACCTTTAAAACTCTCCGTAAATTTTTGTCAACGTAAAATTATTCGTATTTTTGAGATACACAACCTTTTATTGATAAAGACTACGGAACATATTAAGAAGGATTTTCACTCGTCTTAGGTCTATTTTTAGTTTTGGTTAGCTTTTAGTCCACACTATTGGGACTCCGTTCGAAAGAACATGAAACATTTTACTAGTCTCCATCTGTTTTTTTAAAACTTGATAAAATATGTATTGGAACTAGTGTTATAAAACTAAAAGAAATACCAATTAATATTTCAGTTTTGAAATTTTAATTATCATAATGCCAAGCAAAAATAAACAATTTCCTAAATGTTCCAAGAAATGATAAATTATTTCCATTTTTTACGTTAGAGTGTGTAACCTCCAATTTCCTTTAACAATAAAAAACCTAATTTTTGAAAAACGAGCGAGTTTTATTTAACTATTAAAACATTAGAATATAAACCACTTTCAGCAAGTAAAAGTGTAAAATTTCTGCTGAAACGCCGGTTTTATTAAAAAAAAAAAAAAACAACCCACCGGGTTTTATTGTGTTTTTCTGAGTTTTATTGGTTATTTTGGGTTTTTTCCGGTGAGATATTTAGCAGTTTCGTGCTTGTAGAAATTGTCATTCAAAGGTCACTGCTTAGTAAAAAAAAAACTTAAAATATTTCATAAAAAAATAAATATTATTAATTAATACTTTTGAAGTTGAAACCAAACTCTTTTTATAATGAAATTATTCTATCATTCAAATCAATCAAAACTAAAAATCTAAGTGATGGGTTTTATCAAGTAGGTTTTTTATGGTGGGTAAAACCCAGTAAAACTCGTGGGTTTTTTTTTGGGCTAGGTTTTTTAATTCGAGCCCTGCTTAGCAGGTCAACTTTAAAACTTTCATAATTTTGATAAAATCAACGAAAATCTATTAAAATAGTTGTCTAGCCCTTTAATTCTCAAATTAATAATGGCGTTTTCCTTTGTGTCCTCGCGGAGCGCTCCCATGGAGGAATAAAACTGGGAGATCCTATTCTTCAAAAACAGTCTTTAACGAAGCTGGAAAGTACTACTACCATTTTTATTGTTCCTTGTCAGCGCTCCGCGAGGACCCAAAGAAAAACGCTATAAGTGTAAATTTAACAAGAGTGTTGTGCTTGGTGCTTTAAACGAACTCAGTGAATTGCATCAAAATATTTTAGTGTTTAAAAACTGACATTCATTCCAATGAGTCGCAGTGGTTCATCCATCGGTAAATTTCCGTCTGTCACGTCAAGATGTGTCATTCTTATAAAGATCTGCCAACCTCTGTGTCAGTCCTATGCACCAGTTTTGACGATTCGCTAAAGAAGGAATCTCAGCAATAAGGCTACTATGAATATGCCACGCCTGTTAGCAACGAAAAGTTGTTATTCAACGAAAAAGTTAACGAACAAGAGTCATAAACCAACAGACTATAAAAGCAGAAATCAATAAATTATATAAACCTCCTAATATTCAATGATTTTCAAGTGTCGGTGACAGCCAGTTTCATAGATATACCTTGGAGGTAATAGCTTAACTGGAGGTGAAAAGAGGGTGTTATATGTTCGGCAGCATAAGTTACTCACTATGTTTTAGTATACTTGGACCTAAAATTGCGGCGCCATCTATGGCGTGCCTCGGTTTTTAGCCACATCGTATGTATGAAAATTAAAAAAATGGTGTTTTTTTTCACTACTAGATGCCACCAGAGGAGTAGGCCCACCTTACCGCGAAGTATGCTGGGTGTTTTAATTGTCAACCATGGGTGCAAGACCTCTCTGTAATATGTACAGGCTTTTCGCCTCCAGTCAAGCTGGTTCTTCCTAGAAAATAGGGAAAGTTGTCAGTTGATAAGATCACACATTTTCCCGTTGGAAGCGGCGCTAAGGACGTCTTAAGCAATTAATATACAATTTCACACAAACGTTGATAGCATACTACAACTCTCATAAAATACATATGGATTGCACCTCATCATTCACGTCTAGAAAAACTGCTAAATGCCCTCGATGAAAAACAAAGTACATGGTATCGATCGGAATCTAATGTATATTTCTTCAGAAAATTGATAGTGTTCATTGTCAAATATTCTAAGTCACCGACACTTTATAACTGTGACGAGTTTAAACTCCCTAACTTTTTTTGACGTGGAAAAACTGGAGTTTCTGTATTTTTTAATGTGGTCTAGCCCGAGTAAGTGTTCGATCACTACCCCAAACACATTTTGAAGGATTAACTTCACTGTAATTTATTCTAATTCAAACTAGCTACACAAACTTTATGAAAGTTTAAAATAAAGTTGATTGAACAACAAAGTAACTTTTATATATACAAAAACGGATTTATGTACTAAGAACGTCGGATCATAGCTTTAGCCTCTGGTACCATCCTCGCATACTTTATTGAGAAACTTCGTCTGCTTATATTTTGACTCCACCCACAAATTATGTATATAGCGACTTCTAGTGGTCGGAAATATCATTCTAATCTCTATTTTTGTGGTTAGATAATTTTTTTCCCCAAATTTTGCCAGTGGTAAAAAAGCAAAGTGGGCAATCATGTGATATAACTCCCGATTTAGTGGAAGTTTAAAGTTAAGAATATATATACAATTGATGTTTCTTTAAATATTTACTTTTATTATCTGGATTTTCTTTCTTTGTACTAAAATTATTATTTTAGTACATTTAAAAGTTATTATAATTATTTACTTTACTTATGCAGTATCTACATTTAAAGCCCAAAATACATGAAAGAATAAGGCCGATAGATGGCGAGCGCGAGTTTTGAAATTATAAGTTACTCCCATCAAAACATACAAAGTAGTCGAGGATGGGTAGGTAATTTGCTACGTTCAACATTCTTCTTACATAAATCCGCTTTTAACCCTCCTCGATGTGAAAACAGGATATCCAAACCCAGAGCCGGAAATAAGCACAGGACACCGGACATTGCCCACTAAAATTTTAAAATGTCACACATTTTTTTTGTAAACTTATGGGGTCAATGGACATTTTGACTAATAACTTTTTTCGAAGTTTTGGTAGCTAGACTATGAAGGTGGAACACTATATTTGCGCACTCCAGTGGACAATGTCCTACAAATTTTTCAGTCAAAGAGGGATCACTGGACACATGTTCTATAAGATATTTTTCGTGCTTTCGGCCCTGTCCAAATCCAAGGTATAAAGACATACAAGGGGTTGATACATTGTCGTCTCTGCAATGAACATTATACTTTTTACGATGACGTCACGGAGAAGTATTACACTGGACGTGCGCGGTTGTCAAATCGGAGCAAACGTATTCGCAATATCGGGCCCGCGTTCGCAGTTCACAGGATTAAGATGTACGTTGCGATTGGCTAAGGTTACGAGAAACGCCTACCCTCCCAAAGGCAGGTCTTCTACCAGGGAGGAGAGACTTACTCCCTGCTTCTACCGAGGGTTCACGCAATTGCGCTATTTCTTACCACTTATCGGGAAACAATCGCCTTCTATACCCTAAATTTCCAAAAATTGTTAAAGAGGCCTACGCTTGAATTCAAACGTCAATAATAGCTGTTTAAAATTATTTTAGGAATAAAGTTTCTTAAAACGACTTAACTAGAATTAAGGTAAATTACGGACGATTAAAATAATTAATAAGAAAAACCTCTTCATTGGGAAGATAGCCTCTCATCTCGCCTCGAAGAGGTTTATTTGGTTTACCAACTTGTTTATTGTGATACTTGTACTGAATAGGATTTTACCTTTGAGCGAAAATGATCACTTCTTTAGCTATCAATGCAAATTAAAACGTTTTTGTAAAAAAATTGAGAAAATTACGAATCCTCAAACTAAAATTGTGAATTTGCATAACTCTACCTACGTGTGTTGACATAACTTATTAGCAATTAACCCAATAACGAAGCTGTAGCAGCGCAAAACGAAATATGATGGAACCAGCACGAACTAGATATAGCCGGGGATCATTGAAGCTATGGTTTCGAAATAAGTTTAATTTAACCGTAAGCAATTCTTCTGCTTTGGCAAATAATAAATCTAAAATCTAAAAAATCATAACTTAGGTAAAGGAAAAGTATAGTTAACATTAACACAACCTAAAAAGAACGGTATTTTCTAAATATAAAAGGAAAAAGATAAAAAAAATAATAATAATAAATGATCTCTTATTACAAATTAACGGAAATTTTGTTACGCGTTTTTTCGGAGGTCCTTATTTGAAATTATCCATAAAATCTGAACCAAATTATCATTCGGAGATATTTCCAGGATGTTTCACTATGCAGAATGGTTTCGTAATTAGTAGAAGAATCGATAAAAAATCACTTGATTTTCCTCTTGACCCTCCCTTTAAAACACTAGGGCAACGGCGAGAAGCTAAGCAAGTTCTTCAATATTCTTGTTTTTCTTAAGACAAACTTCCTATGCTTTAGAAAACGTGTTCCTCAACTACTACTTCAGGTAACCCTGACGTTAATAAACCTTCAAAGCCTGAACTACATTTTCACTCTGAGGAGATAAATACTGCTATCACAAAAACCTGGAAACACAAAATTGCAGGTTCAGTCACACGCAAAAAAAAAAAATAAATAACTCCAATTCTGTATATGACCAGTTGAAGTTGAAATTAAGATTTCTTCCAGATATATTTTTGATAGAAGGGTAAGTTTACAAATTTTAATTATTAAATATTTTTTGATAAACGAATATTATATTGCATTATGTAAGTATAAAATGAGATTCCGTGCTTTCCTGAAACTTATATAAAACACTGGCTTAGCTCAGAGCCCTGCATCTGCCGGGCTTAAGCCAGGTTGGGTCGCGGCTATTCAAATTTTCGAAAGAAAGGGGCCGGGCTTTTGCTTATTGTTCAAAAATTCAACTAGCGTCGCTAGGGTTTAAAATTTGGGGGGGGGGGCTAAGCTGGGCAAACTATTTGAATGTTATTATTAGAAATTCATAACGAAATATTGCATAATTGGTTCATGGCAATATGTATAGAGGTTTCCGAAAATGCGTGTCCACATGAAATTGTTCGTAAGAGTAGGTAACCGAATTTATGACTATGAGACAATTGTGGATGAAGGAATATCACTCGTCTTAGTTTTAGTTCTGGTTTGCTTTTAGTCCCAGCTCACTACTGGAACTCCCTTCGAAAGAACGTGAAACATTTTACATCTCTCCGTCTGTTGAATGGTCTTCTCTATTTGTTTTTCGTTCATTTATTAGTTTTTTGTAGAGATGGGCCGATACCGATCCCATATCGGTATCGGTACCGATATTTGGCTTTAACCGATATATCGGTATCGGTTAAAAATGAACCGATATTTCTACCCGATATTTTTTAAAGAAAAATATTTATGTTGAGAGTAGATGGCGCCATAACACTTAATTTTTAACGAATCACAAGCACAAGCACCAGTATGAGCACTTATACAAGCACAAGCACCAGTATGAGCACTTATACAAGCACAAGCACCAGTATAGGCACTAATACAAGCACAAGCACCAGTTCAAGCACTTATACAAGCACAAGCACCAGTACTAGCACTTATACAAGCACAAGCACCAGTGCAAGCACTTATACAAGCACCAGTACAAGCACAAGCACCAGTACAAGCACAAGCACCAGTACAAGCACGAGCACTTATACAGGCACAAGCACCAGTATAAGCACTTATACAAGCACAAGCACCAGTACAAGCACTTACACTTTTTCTTATTTATTGAATATTGATATCGGTTAATTTATCGGTATCGGTTTAGTATGGGTTTAATCGAAGGATCGGGTAAAATATCGGTATCGGTTTAATATCGGTTTAATTGTTGGATCGGGTAAAATATCGGTATCGGTAGGTATCGGTTTCCCAAGTATCGGATTATATCGGTATCGGTTTAAACTGGTATCGGCCCATCTCTAGTTTTTTGTACAAAATTGTACTGTTTGATAATGGAATTCATCTCTACAAAGCTGAAACTTGACGAATCTATCAATATATTTTTTATATGTTGCTGTATAATTTTGGAGGGCTGATAGTAGTTTTTGGGTAGGGTTTTCGAATTATTTTGACGGGGCTAAGTTTGAAATTTGGGGGCGGGGCCTACCAACGCCACTGCAAAATTAGGACCGGGCCGGATTTGGTTCTCCTTTTATTCAAAATTCAAATGAAAGATAATTTAAATGAAAATAAGCTCTTCAACTCATCGCAATCAGATGAATGGAATAGGAACGACTAATTGAGAAACAGAAAAACGCTAATTTTTATATATACATAACTTTATAAGATATGTACCATACTGGTTGCTGAGAGCTAGTTATGATCATGAAGTGACGTAGGTGAAACGTCATAAAAAAATCCACCCTGTATTTGTAATTTATTTCGTTAATGATTTCACTGTTATTTAGAATATGGCTGACTCGGAGACGAAAGCCGATGGAAATGAAAACCAAGCTAAGCCTGATCTTAAAACAGTAAGCGTTTTAGTAGCGTTTCTGAGCATTGCACAGTTTTTCGTCTTTCTATCAGCGTTCATACCGTCGTCTTTCTATCCAGAAGCAGTAAGTTAAAAAAATCTAAACTACAACGTTTAGAGCTTCGTATTATCTATCCATTATGCGCAAATTAGTGAATAATCGATTATTTATAATACGATTTAGCATAAAGTGCACAACTTCTGTGGATAAGATAAAACGACGTGGATTATGGATAGATAATGCCGAGCTCTAGCAACGTTTACCTCTAAAACACACCTTAATAGCATAACTTCATAAGGTATGCATGTTCCATAAGCTTGTCACTGCTTACTGATAGCTTGCCATGAAGTGAGGTAGGTGAAAAGTCGTAGATTCTCGTTAAGCGACACCTGGTGAGGCACTGTCAAAGGCTTAGTACAGACTAAATAGGATGATGGACTCCAAAATTAACCGAGTGTAGTCGATTCTCGCTTGTCGTTCTCAAACTAGCTCTCTTTATATCTCTAGCATTACGAAGTATAGGAAATGCTACACTTATGGAACATATCTTATAAAACTATGTCGCATGCAAAAGATTATAAGAATTGTGATGTTTCCCGAAAGGTTGAAAATTTAAGCCCTATTTTCTAGGCGCAAGCAAAAGGTCTTCATGGAGTGGAGATTGGCTGGATATTAGGCGTTCTTCACCTTTGTGTTATATGCGTTGTGTATATCGAATTTAAACTGGTAAGTAAACATAATCTAGTTACGGCTTATTCAAATAGTTTGAATGATCGTTTGCTTGTAATTCGATCACTGGTTGGGACTAAGCATATGATTAAAGGCTCTATTGTCATTATGTTACTGGGTAATTGCCACGTTTGACTCGAACACAGGCAATTTATTGATAAATATGTTATTAATTGTCATAGCATTAATAGATAACATTTCTTACAGATCTATTTCATTTCCCTTAAAAAACAACTAATTCTGGGATTGGTTGCGTCCGGATTAGCATCTATCCTTTTTGGGTAAGATTAATGCTTGTTATGAATTTTAAACGCCATTTTATGACGTCCAGAGTAATGAATTAGAAATCAAGGCTTATCACATGGAGCACAAATCCTTAAAATATAAAAGTGCACGTTGTTTAAAATTTGAAGCAAGGTGTAACACCACGGCGCTAGTTTGAACAAGTTGGGAAAACCAAAATATTACCTCTCCGAGTCAAGAGGTCTACTACTACAAACTTATTTACCTAGATATGGAATTATTTCTCTTTTTTGAAGTAAAAATTTACGAAATATTGAAGCAGTATTCCAAGCATAGCGAATAATACAGTAAAGCAGACGACATTTTACATCCAATAAGGATAAATCTTGGACACATGGAAATCAGTCAATGGGGAAAAGAACAGGGAATGAAGTCTACGCTTCAGCTGTTTACCGTATAATCTGATAGCTACATTCACAACTGGTCTGCAGTGTAAACACTATCGTCTCGTCTCACCTCAACAATATTCTTAGTTTGCCAACATGAATGTTAACGTTAAATAACACCAAAGCTAAATTATAGCTAGACGCACTAATAGTCAATGCGCACCATAAAGAGAATAAAAA
The DNA here is from genome assembly GCF_054372755.1 of Phalangium opilio. Lineage (NCBI taxonomy): Eukaryota > Metazoa > Arthropoda > Arachnida > Opiliones > Phalangiidae > Phalangium > Phalangium opilio. Next base: position 1,649,927 of record NW_028324243.1, read on the forward strand.
GTCTGTAGCTACTACCCGTTTACCATTAGCCCTTTTACTATTCTAATTGCCACCATGATCTTTTCTTCTATTATGAAATCATAACCTGATTATTTAATAGTGTATTTAACTTTCGGCTCATTCTGAACCGTTGATGTCTCTTCATTTCAGACACGAAAATCAAAGCCCAAAGTTTACTTCACCTCAGGCCTCAATTATTTACTCTTTGATTCACTAAGACTATTACGGATGATACTTTATATACCCGCCGGAGTCTAGGTCTTAGTTTTCTTCATGAAATCACTAAACCAATGATTATTCTATATTCAGATGTAGTATAGCTTAAGTAATATATAAACAGTCATTTCAAATAACAATTCTAAAACAAATCTTTGGAATATCAAAATGAAACAGAGCTTTAAAGCTACAAAAGTACTAAATGCATCATAATTACGAAAAATACTTCCACATATTCACTTTATATTATGGAAAAAGGGAATATTAAGGTTCTGTATGATTTCTTAACACATTTCTTAACATGATTTCTTAACTGCTAACGCGACGCACTAGTGTAACAATGGACGGACACACACAGACAAAAACATAGACTGCTTTTTAACTCTTTCCGTATTAATTTTGAGATGAGAAACAAGATTATCTTTAATATTTAAATAAATATAATTATTTTTAATTATTTTAATCTTCAATAATTAACATTAATAATAGTTAAATCGTTTAAAATAAAGTTATACCTATTATCATCTCAAACTTTGCTAATATTGACGTTTAAAGTGAAGGGTACCCCTCTTCCCGCTTTCTTCAAACTTTGGGGTATATATATACGATTCGTTTCCATTATAATAGTAAGGAAAAACCGCAAATGCGAAAACCTTTGGTAGCGATCCTACCTTAGGGAGGCTAGACGTTTCTCGTAACCCTAGCTGATCGCCGCGTATATCCTAAAACCAAATGATGATAATGGAGTAGAAGCCAATGATACAGATTGGTGTCTTTGTGGAATAGACGGAAGACCAGTGGATGGTGGTGTTAGAAGCCAGAATGTACAGACTGGTGTCCAAGTGGGATGGACAAAGACCAGAAGATGATGGTGATTAGAAGCCAGTATGTACAGACTGGTGTCCATGTGGGATGGACGAAGATCAAAAGATGGTGGTGATTAGAAGCCAGTAAGTACAGACTGGTGTCCAAGTGGAATGGACGAAGACCAGAAGATAGTGGTGATTAGAAGCCAATGAATACAGACTGGTGTCCATGTGGGATGGACGAAGACCAAAAGATGGTGGCTTCTAATAAGCCAGTAAGTACAGACTGGTGTCCGTGTGGGATGGACAAAGACCAGAAGATGGTGGTGTGACAACTCAAGTAGAGGAGCCATTTCCGTGACTGTGAAAGCAGTTCGGCAATGGCGAACACGTTTGCTCCGATTTGGAAACTGCGAACGCGGTTACGTAGGGTCTGACAGACAGACAGACAGACACACAGACACACAGACACGGCCGGTGTAATACCTCTCCGTGACGTCATCGTCACTCGGAGAGGTAAAAATCATTACTTGTGGTTGTACCAAGGTGTGCCGAAGAGTGGGTTATGTTTCTAGAGAAAAGAGAGAAAATTTGATTTTCACGTGTTTCTTGTCAGTCTTTTGTTCAATTTTGCATTATTGCCAATACTATTATGTTTTACATAGAGCTCGGCATTATCTATCGATTATCCACGTCATTTTATCTTTATCCATACTCGAAAATTATCCACAGAACTTGCATGTTAAATCGTATTATATCCACAACTTTCAGGGGCGTCGGAAGTGTTTTGAAGTTGGGGGGGGGGGGGCTCAGACTCCAATGAAGACCAAGGAGGATGTATGGGATGACGCCCCAAACCTGCTCCGGAGCTGTTTCTTAGACATTGTTCTGTCACCTCTGTGAATCAGTGTATTCACACATCTAACATTAACGGCACGAATTACGCGATAACGATGTCAATGTGTAACTAAACCAACATGTATAACGGTCTAACGGATTTTGACAATTTGACTTAGGAGGCTACAGGCTAGTTCCAGTTTTCAGGGGATATACACCGGGGATGAAACATGAAACAAATGCTTAAGAGGAGGATTGGGATATTCACCGGGGATGAGGCATGAGAGTTTAAGGGGATATTCACCGGGGATGAGGCATGAGACTGTAAGGGGATATTAACCTGGAATGAGACTATGCATAAGTTATTTCTCAAGGGGTGAGACTACTATTAAAGAAATTCAGAAAGTATAGCTAAAATATGCTTTACAGTTTTTTGTAATGCAGTATGTCTTAAAATATAGAAATTTTTACCTCTCCGAGTGACGTATGTCACGGAGAGGTTCTAAAATCGACAGGCATGTCTGGGTGTGTGTGTGTGTGTGTGTGTGTGTGTGTCAGGCTGTTGTTATTGACTTACACCCCAGGGGACCGCGTTCGCAGTTTCCGAATCGAAGCAAATGTGTTCGCCATTTCCGGACCGCATTCACAGTTCCCGGAAAATTCAAAACTTGAGGCTATCCACAATTCAACTGGCCACTACTATTTCATCTGACTAGTCAATTGTCCATTCCACATGAACACCAATCTGTATTCACTGGCTTCTAACACCACCACCTTCTGGGCGTTGCTTTTGTCTATCCCACAAAGACACCAGTCTGTACTTACTGGCTTCTAACACCACCATCTTCTGGTCTTTGTTTTTGTCCATCCCACATGGACACCAGTCTGTACACCTGGCTTCTACACCACCATCTTCTCGTCTTTGTTTTTGTCCATCCCACATGGACACCAGTCTGTACACCTGGCTTCTACACCACCATCTTCTGGTCATTGTTTTTGTCCATCCCACATGGACACCAGTCTGTACACCTGGCTTCTACACCACCATCTTCTGGTCATTGTTTTTGTCCATCCCACATGGACACCAGTCTGTACACCTGGCTTCTACACCACCATCTTCTGGTCATTGTTTTTGTCCATCCCACATGGACACCAGTCTGCACACCTGGCTTCTACTCCATCATCATCCTTAAGGTTAAGACATACGCGGCGATCGGCCAGGGTTACGAGAAACGTCCGGCCTCCCAATGGCGGGGCTTCCACCAAAGGTTCACGCAATTGCGCTGTTCTTATCCATAGCTGCGATTCGAAATCCTTATATACTACCTATTAGAATAAGGTGAAGCAACCGGCGTATGCTTCATTTTAAACGCCAATATTAGTCAAGTCTCTCAAGAATGTTTAATTGTTCTTTATCAAGACGATGTAACGCTCAATAAGGCGAACAACTAACGAAGAAAATATTTAATATTAATTATATTTATTTTAATATTTAAGATAATCTTGTTTCTAAACTCAAAATTAAAACGGAAAGAGTTAAAAAGCAGTCTATTTTTTTGTCTGTGTGTGTCTGTCCGTTGTCACACTAGTGCGCCGAGTTAGCAGTTCGCTTTGTTTTGATGTGTTAAGAAATCCTACAGAACCTTAATATTCACTTTTTCATAATATAAAGTGAATATGTCGAAATATTTTTCGTAATTACGATGCATTTAGTACTTTTGTCGCTTTAAAGCTCTGTTTCATTTTGATATTCCAAGAATGTTTTTTAATATTGTTATTTGAAATGGATGTTTATATATTACTTAAGCTATACTACATCTGTTTATAGCATAATCCTTTCTATAGTGATTTCAAAACGAACGCAACGATATTGGTCAAATGTATTTTTATTTGTCAACAGGCCTAGTAAACCAAAAAGTAAACGCTTGGGTTTGGTTTTCGTTTCTGTAATGCAGAGACATTAACGGTTCAGAGTGAGCCGAAAGTTAAATACACTGTTAAATAATTAGGCTTAGATTTTATAATCATGGTGGATATCTGGGCCGCGTTCAGCAGAGCGCAGTGCTGTTAGCAGTGTCGTACAGGACGGGATTTTGCTTTTGAATTTGACGTCACGGTGCTCAGCGCTGAGCCAGCGCGGTCTTCAAAGAAAATAGTCGGGTTTTGGGAAAACGTGACGTAAAACGCGTAGTTCTCAGCTTGGCGAAAAAACATGGAGGAATTAATACAAATAGCTCTTGCTGATTCTGATGGGACTATAGCTATTTAATTGGCGTGAAACCATTTGATGACGCGAGAATTTTAAGAGACATGTTACTTTCTAATTTTAATTATAAAAGACGTTGTTATCTATCTCTTTAAATATGTTATCATACAATTTTTGTTAAGCCTTGGTACCTTGCACGCTTTATTGCGCTAGCGTCATTTTTAAAACACCGATGACCGGAAAAAAGCTATGACGACAGATCTCACCGGTAACCGTTTTCCAAAATCCGCTGTCATTTTGGGGAGCTCTGCTGGACGCAGCCCAGACCAGTGAAAGGTCTGATCGTAATCGGATTATAGCTTCGTGTTTTCATGCTATTTATGGTGCGCATTTACTTCCAGTGTGTGTAGCCACAAATAAGCTTTGGTGTTATGTAACGTTAACAGTCATGTTGACAAACTAAGAAAATCGTTGAGGTGAAACGAGAGGATAGTGTTTACATGGCAACCCTGTTGTGAATATGGTTTTGAACATAGAGGGTATACAGTTGAGGAGTAGAAAATTCGGCCTTTACAAAAACGTAAAGGTAATATCCCTCCAAAGGTTTAGCTCTTCATTTCCCGTTTTTCCCCCATCGGATGATTTTAATGTGTACAAGTATATCCTTATTGGATGTAAAATGTCGTCTGATTTACAGTATATTTGCTATGCTTTGTATACTGCTTTAATATTTCATAAATTTTAACTTCAGTATTTGTTCTTAAAAAAAGAAACATTTCCATATCTGGGTAAGTAAGTTTGTAAGTAGTCCTCCTCGGAGAGGTAATATTTTGGTTTTCCCAACTTGTTTATTTTTAATCTAAAATTTAATACCTAAATGAATACAAACTAAGAAAATTAAAAACCAAATGTGAGGGGGCTGCGCCCCCTCACATTTTGTTATAGCAGGGGCTTGAGCCCTCCCTGCCCCCCCCCGGTTCCGACGCCACTGACAACTTTGTTTATAAATAATCGGTTATCCAACAATTTGTGGATAATGGATAGATAATTCCGCGCTCTAGTTTTACACGGTATTATGAGTTCTGCAAGCGTAAAACTGTTTTGCCTAACACTGAGTTAATTTTGGGATGTGCTGACAATAAATTAACAATTCTTCTGAGATCTCATTGTCTTCATCCAGATAACATTGAAAACTTATCATAAGATATAAACATTTCAATGGAAACTTTCTTTAATCGACTTTCCTCATGCACTCTCTTTTGTATAATCCTCCATGATTTCCGCATTGCACTTATGCCAGATTCATAAGTACTCCAATGAAGGCAGTGGTGGATGGATAAAATTATTTGAAGTAATAAATGAGACACGTGACCATGCAACGCTTATAGTTCGTTTAATTTCGCAAACTACCATCAGGGAATCGCTGCAATTTCCCGAAAATAAAGACTAGATGTCCAGTTCCACTCTATACGTAGTCTTTTGATCTTGGCGTCACGTGGTGATTGTGACGTATTTCAAAAATATTTTACCCACCTGTCGTTGCCTTCTTTGCAGTACCTTTAATGAAATGCTAACTCGAATCTGAATCTATGCTGAGCAGACGACGAGTTTATAGTGCCTGGCTCCAGGTTGTATTATTGTTTTAATTTCATAATGTGACAAATTAACTTCTAGACTTGCATATTTAATTGAAAACAAATCACTGTTCATGGCGAGTCAATTCTTGTGCAGAATAATTAATGGAATAGCACTTGCAACAACGGATATTTCAACTTTCATCATCGCCAATATTAAAGTTCCCATTGAGTACTTATCAACAGCAATGGTAACACTTGAAAGATAGCCGAATAAAACATTTAAAAACTTTCATGAACATATGTTTTACAATGTTTTAAGGGAGTTCTGGAAGGACTTATTGCATTTTCTATGCTTGTGGCAGCGCCACTTGGATCTATTTTATATCAAGTATAAAATTTTATCTGTACACTTAAAACCAGAGCTTCATTACATGAACGTGTCTCACTTCAGAATATCAGACATGTGTGTTAGAAATATTGCAGTGTTTTTTAAGGGGTGAGTGAACATTAGACAAACCAGTTCGTTGTTCAAAAACTACAAACGGACAAACATAGGACACGGCGTTCACTCTGGAATAACCAAAATACTTTGCTCTCGCTCGAGTCGTGTCGCAAAACAAAAACTTTCGAGAAAAGACCAGCGTGAGCAACTCTCGCGAAGGGTTAAACGAAAAACATTGCCTTCATTTTTACTCGCATGTCGAAAGAAATACCAAAGAAAATTTGTTCATGTAACGACTCTTTGCAACTTTTAAATTGTTAAATGAAATAATCCTTTTTTTTTCAGGTAGGGCCCTATTATACACCATTTGTTGTTGTTGGAGGGCTGTGTATTATCTACGCTATAGTCATTTTTATTGCTATACCTGAAACAGGTAAACTATTAACTGGCAATATATTTTACAAAATAGAACCTGAAGCACATGGTGTTCCAAAAAAGGTGTTGGCACTGAAATACAGTTTTATGACATTTTGCTAAAATTGACTTTCCTACAAACTCCAGTTTTCGCTTCGGAAAGGCAGGAGGCTTTTGTGGGCTGGATTTATAAGTGCAATTATAAATCCCGCCTTCTAGCCTGGAGTTCAGGAAAAACGTAAACTAGTATAGGGATTCACTGGACCCGCATTTTGCTTTAAGGAAATACGGACACGAAAATCTTAAAGCTGCGATTTAAAAAAATACCTAGGGTTCTCTTAACATCGATACGATTGTCTTTTACTTTTTAGCGCCATCTATTGATGGGCTAAAAAGTTATGCATATATATGGAACACTTACTGCCCCCACTTTTACCCCTTTTACCCCCTTTTTTAGCGCCTTTCCCCCTATATTACCCCCTTTTTTGCCCCATTATGACCTATATTACTGCTGGCCGGGCGTCTTTACCCGCCGTTCACAAGCTATGACGGGTGTGTTTACGGATGACCCCTTCACAAAATTAGCATCACTATTAGGGGGTCATTCGTAAAACATTCTAATCATAACTTGTAAACGGTGGTTCATAGGGAAAAATGTCATGGAATATATTCGACTCAAAAACGTCCATAGAGAACATTATACGTCGGCCTAACCATCCTTTTTGGAACACAATGTATTTGGAACTGAAAGTTTTTACTTTCAGAATCTAAGGAAAACATCACTATGGAATTCGCCATAAACAAAACCTTTACTAGAGGAACGTTTTATTACATATACGCCTTCCTTTTATATGGAGCTTTGCTCGGGTTTTTCGCTACAATGTTGGAACCAAAAATTAGAGAGGCAAGTATAATTTTTCGTGACTTGCATTGTAGCAACTACATTGTTGCACTAGAAATTAGTCTTTTAATAAATGTTTAATTAGAAAGCAGAATAGAAAGGCCACGGCTGCCGTCTTGGTAACAAAAGCCGCAAATGCTTCTAAAGCAGCCAGATAGTGCTCACAGTTAAACGTTGTTTATAGTAATGGATTGTAAGCATCGGAAAATTTAAATGGCCAAAAATTACCGACTGAACTGTAATTTTTGTTTTCTCAAAATTTCAAAAGGAAATTTACCGGTAAATTACGGATTTTAAAAATTATGGTAATTTCACATCTCTAGTTGAACTTTACTCGTGGATGATCTCGTGTTGCAATTAGAAAGACGTCAGAAATATGACGCGGCTTACAAAACTCGCGTAGAAATTGCCTTAAGAGAACAACTTATATAACTACCAGTATACAAACCCTTCATTATCTTGATGATCTAATTACTACAAAATTCTTAAAAATACTTACTGCTACATTTTATGGCATCCTTACTTAACCATCCTTCAATTTTCGAATTTTGACTTCCACATTTGATTCTAATTACTTACTCCAACATTCAAATCTTTTTGCTTTTGTAGTTAAAATTCTAAAACTAAGAATTAATTATGTACGTTAGGTGTAATATAGTTTACTTAAATTTCCAGTTTGGTCTGAATCTTTCACAAGTTGGCTGTGTAATGATGGTATCTAACTTTGTTCAAGCTGTTGCTTTCCCTATTTGGGGTCAAATTTGTGACCGAACTGTAAGTAGTACCGTAAGTTTATAAGATATGTTCCATAAGTATGCTACAACCTATACTTCATTATGCTTGAGACTTACTGAGAGCTAGTTCGAGAACGACAAGCCAGAATTGCAGACTACATTCGGTTAATTTTGCAGAACTTCCATCTTTCTATTTAGTCTGCACTAAGCCTTCGGCAGTGCCTCACCAGGCATCGCTTCACGTGAATCTGACGTTTCACTTACGTCACTTCATGACAAGCTCTCAGTAACCAGTGACAAACTTATGGGACATATCTCTGAACTTATGGTAGTAGTTTTGGTTCAAGTGAGGCTGTATGGGTTATCTTGTTTTTCTTATCACTATTATAGGAAATGTATAACGTGGTTGCTCTAGTGTCTTGTTTAATCGTAATTGTTGGAATGGTGTTATTTGGTCCATTTCCTGGCTTAACCGAAGATTTATGGTGATGTTTTATGAACAAATATTTAATTATAACTTCAAGCTACAACTATTATTACGTATAACTTTCAGGGACATTAAAATTTTCATCGTTTCAGTGGTAATTTGTGCTACAGGAATGTCCGGAATATCCGTTGCGGCATTTCTTTTGTGTAAAATACATTTGATGTAAGATTTATGTTATATTTAGTTCATTTACGTGTTTTGAGCCAAACCTTTCGAGAACGACTTTATCGAAGAATTAAAATATTCAACGATAAATATACAGTAGGTTTATTTACGTATATTTACTGAGTATGAAATTGAAGATGACGCCTATGAGGAGAATACGTATATAAGCAAGAAGTGATATCTAGTTTACTAGGGAGAAAATATAAATTCGGCACATTTCTAGCTTTATCTCCAGTCCAAACGTAGGTCCGGAGTCAATACCCGCCTCTAAATTACAACCAGAATCTCATTGGTTCATGAAAACTCACGTCAGCGCGACGCGAATGACGAAAATTACTGACGACTGAGGAGAGGCGAAATAATCACACACCATAGTCGCAGTCCCCCTTGTACTTTGAAAGGGGGACTGGGACTAGGCGCGTGATTACTTAGGCATCTTATACCTTCTCCTTATTAAACTAGATATCCCTTCTTGATATAAGCCTACATCTCGCGGTGTTGCAAAAGTTTCGAAATTTTTCTTACTATATTTGTCTACAACTGAATCACGAGGTTAAAAACATTGGCCAAATGGTAGTATGGGGCCTCCACGGATTTTAAAAAGTTTATAGTCATTTCCTATAGTAAACGAGGTGGGGAACACGATGCCGTCAAAATTTTTCACCGCAAATGATTTTTTTAAAAAACAAGATGGCCCCGGCCAGATTACACTTTTGCGCGCCCTCTAGTGACTAGAATTAGTATTACTATATTCATTGACCCCGACAAATTTATAATTTTCAGGTTTTTTTCCATTGTTTATAAAATAGCATTCCGATTATGAATAAAACCAATCTAGTAAGAATTTGGTTTACAGTTTAATTAAATAAGTAATTAACTGTAGTGTTCAAGTCTTGGTGGATTAATTAGGCTAGATATACTAATCAATATCCAAGATTTATTCTACCATATGATTATGGTCATTCGTTACATTGGGTGGCAAGGATGCCGCTTGAGTGCGGATAAAGAAGCGAGGAGTGTTCTCTCCTATACGCGATGTACGAGGTTACCTCCCATTTTTAAAATGTGAGTAGTTTTTGGTAATCGCCATCTAATGAGCGAATTCTGTACTTTGATTTTATTCCGTATTTTAAAAATGGCCGCGGACAACAACAATCTTTATGACACAGAGTTAACCCTTTGTCAGGTCCCGAATGAAGTTTGCAAACCCATGATCTCCACTCCCTTAAATCCCTATCACTACTTTTACAGCCAAGAACGGAACATGTTCTACCCCAGCTTGCCATTTTTACTTTTCAAAACTTACTAATTACCAATGAGAATTAAAAAATATGTTCAAATCATCGGATTCACCGAGCCAAAGGATTTCAGACGAAGGTTTTGAACTTCCTGCTTTTGAACGCTAGATGGCTTTAAACACCGACGTTTAAAGAGACAAAAATACCGAATTTACGCTTTACTTCGACGCTAGATGGCGGTATCAAAAACTACTAAGACGCAATGGCAGCCCCCCTTGAATTTGCCTGGTAAACAGACAATTAGAAAATGGGGGTTACAATCAATCGATATCTGAGGATGGGGCGCCATCTAGGTTGTGTTTGGAATAGGCGGGAATTACGAATATAGCAATACTCTCCCGTGAGATTAAAACCCAGTGACTGTATGAGTCTTAAGATAATGTGAGGGTTTAACAATAAAATTCGAAGATCATTGGCAACTTGTAATATTGCGCTATGCATTTGTAACAGTTTGGTTGAGCTTAATGAGGTAGATTGTAATTCAGATTTAACTTTGTTTAAGTCACTATTTTATACTGTCCTTTATGAGGTTATTGTTATTGTGGTGAAAAGTTTGTTTAAAGTCATTATTTATACTGTCCTTTATGAGGTTATTGTTATTATGGTGAAAAGTTTGTTTAAACTCATTATTTATACTGTCCTTCATGAGGTTATTGTTATTATGGTGAAAACTTGGTTTAGCTGCTGTCTCATAGGTTGAGCCTTTCAGGCGCTCGTCTGTTTCGGAGTGGGTTGCGGCGAATTGGTGTTGCGGATGTGGTGGTGGTGGTCCAGGGAATCTGGTCCTTGGGACCAGTGACCCTCGCATTAATTATTATTTTACCGGTCCCACTATAAATTAAATTTCTAAAATGGTGAGAATAAAAAGCACGTAAAGACACAAAAGTAAAGAAGCTGGAAATTCTAATTGAATTTGAATTTTTTACTGTAGGAAAAAGTAGCATATAACAATCCATAACAGTTAACTTTTATTTCTTATCACAATTTTTCAACTAGTTGCCACTAAATATCAATCAACATGTCTAATGATATTTGAAGTTCTTAATCCTTTTCTGAACTAGCCTTATTCCTTATTGCATTTTCCATAAATTCAGCGGCAATATCTTCTCTCGCTATCAGTAAGCCAGATCAAAATCTTGTAATGTGACCATGCACTACTGAGAAATACGATTACTGACAACTAGTACTGGCTATGGTCTAGACTGTCGACTACAAGAGACTCATTCTAGAGTATAGACGCTAGACAATATCAATAGTCAATAGAATACAAAACTTTTGTAGGGAAGTTGTAGCCAAGGAGTACTAACTACCTAGGAGTAGAATTGGTAGAAAATGAGTTGAGATAGAAAAATTCTAAAAAGGAACCCCGAATTTATAAACTGGTCCCACCGTCTATTTTTTCCAAAAACCCTAATTAATAAAGTGCTCCCTGATACCACTGACCCCAACTTTTGGAATAAATAAACTGGTCCGAGCAATTAATAAACTGGTTTGGGACTTGTAAACCTGTCTTATTTCCTACCCTGTAGTGACGAGCCCATGATGTAAACAATAAAGATGGCCGCGAGCTACGAGGTTTAAGCCTCGGTCTTTAGTGTATCGGGACGGGGGGACGGGGAGTCGGGGACTCGGGGTCCGAGTAAAATTGTCCATGCCCATGCCTTTTAATAATTATCTTAATGTTCTTTTTATTGATGATTGTTTATGCCTATTAATATTTATCTTAATGTTCTTTTTATTGATGATTGTTTATGCCTATTAATAATTATCTTAATGTTCTTTTTATTGATGAGCTTAAGTTGTAAATTTTTAATTCGATACTTTCAAAGTAACGTTAATTAAACCTTCAATACCTTGATTTAAATTTTCATTTATAATCCTTATTTAATTTAAGGATGATGTCAGTTTGTAAGTCTCGTTAATTTAATTCCCCCTTTCCCACAGAGAGGGTCTGAAAATTTAAATCACTTGGCAGAGACTGGAGATCTTCAACATTCAGTGACAGACTCTGAATCTCAATGGGCATTTAAAAAACTGTATAAATTTAAATTGAAATTCCAAATTATAATTAAATACTTTTTGTTTGATATGTTGATATTAACGTAATCAATCCTTGAATACTCTATTGGTACTATCAACACCATCGTTAAATTTATTACTTAAATAATATAATTTTTTTTAAATATAATAATCAAATTAGCGACTTATAATTAGTTAACTTTAAATGAGTATGTTTCACTGATTAAAATTACATTTCTAAAAATTGTTAGGTTGATAGCACTTTCATGTTTCATGTAGAAATTTCATATTTCCGTGGATGGAGAGATGAACACGTTGATTCCGTTTGTCGTTGATTGAAATTAGATTCATTTTGATCATAAATTTCATTTTATATTTTGAGTTGTTGATTTTATGAGATTGTTGATTTTATTTTTATAATTATCACTTACGTAACTGTTATTAGTAGATGAACCCAGCGAGAGCGGAAACTGCCAAAATGATTAGTTAATTTTGCAAAGAATCTGCAATTTAATTCTGCAAAAATCTGCCTATTATTTTATGTCAGTTCCGTTAAGTGATCATTTAATTTTAAACTTGCCAAACAAATAGTGAGCAATGGTACCTCCGTCCCAAACTAGTTATAGTTTTAAAACGCTGACTCGAGTTTCATTTTGTTAATACATTTAATTTTATTAGTAAATCAACCTGCCTAACTTTTAAGCAGACGAGTCTTAAAAAACGATATCATTGGTGAAATTAGAAAACTCTCTCTGCTTAGCGCGCCTTCTGTCGGGGAGAACCTTAATTTCTTTTTTGATTAATATGATAATATTAATTGTAATGTTTAAGTTCCCAAGTAGAAATCTAATCTTGCCTAGGATTAAAAAGATATAAAATAATTATAAATTGCAAAAAAAAATTGCAAGCAACTGTCTCTCCTCCTCTAGCGCGATACAATATATATTCGACAGCATCCAGTGGCGGGCGTCGGGGAGGTGGGGGGTCCATACAGTTGCACAGTTCTCTCTCTCTCGTCTCCCGCTAAACCCACGCAGTAAGTGCGGGCGTCGGGGAGATGGGGGGGGTCCATATCCTAACTCTCTCTTTCTTCTCTTCAGTATAATTTATCTCGCTTTATATTACAAGCAAGCGTGGCTTCGTGGTAGAGCGCGCGGCCGGGCGTCTTCACTGACGTCTCGTATGGATTGGGATATCGCGGGTTCGAGGCCCGGCGCCGACGGGAAAATAATTTCAATTGAAATTAAATACGTTACGCCACCTATGAGGTGTAACGTGAACTACGGATGAATTTCGAGTCGAAAATTCGCGGGAAATTTGAAATTCAAAAAGTTTATTTATGAAGAATCTTATTATGCGGTTACACCAAATCCAGCCAGCCGACCAGCCAACAGAGGTCGGAACAATACTTTCGAGCTCTAAAGAGCGCAAAAGTAAAAAAGGGTAGCACATATTACTTATGGTTGATTTTATATTTGATATTTGGGGCGCATACACTTGTTTAGATTATGTTTGGGATTTTTTAGGTTAGGTTAGTTTTAGGTTAGGTTCAGTTTCTATTAGATTTGTCCTTTTCCAAAATATTGCAATTTTCATAAAAAAAAAATTCAAAAACATTTGCGGCGAAAAATTTTGACGGCATCGTGTTCCCCACCTCATTTACTATAGGAAACGACTATAAACTTTTAAAAATCCGTGGAGGCCCCATAATACTATTTTACCAAAACATTACCCAAGGCTAGGCCTTAATATTAATTTTACACGGCACACGTGACTCCCCATATAGTTGACCTCCCGAAGGTATTATCATGAGTGAATCATATACTAGCTCCCCGGTATGATTCACTCATGGTATTATATTTAACAACTAAAAAATATTACATATACATGTGCCTGATGTGAAATACCTTTACATTCAGGCACAGCAATAATGTTAGCTTCGAAATATATTTATGAAATGTGAAAGTTTCACTGTTTCTCCAGCCTTGCATTGCAATTTAGCTTCTCAATCTTGCCACTGGTTATGAGGATTTGTAATTTACATATGTACATTATTTGTAAAGTCGGGAGATGAACTGAGTTAAGCCAATGTAAATACAAGAGTGTTGTTGGTTAAGATACACTTTGCTACAACTGCGAAAAAGATCGATTGACTTGAGTAATTCTTTCCCATAGCAAAACATGCTCTAGTGATAACATTGCCGGTAGTATCGTGTCAGTCATGTACTTGGGATTTGCGAATTGTGGGTGCGTATATAAACTACTATGCTCTAATTATTTTACCAATCTAACGATAATTTATCTCAGAATTACATTGGGTGATTTCATCGGTGGTCTTCTCATGGACTACATCGGATACAGTTACGGTTCTTTGATATGGGCAGCATTGATTGTCATTGGGGTATGAAGATTTATACATACTTTAGGAGATACTTAAATGATCTTACAATGTTCACGAAATCATTAGCATAAACCATAGAATTTTTTCCACTCTGTTTACTTGAAAGTTTAGACACTCTACTTGAGAGAGTTTAATTACTTTCAAACTCGACTGAAAAAGTCCGAAAGTCAATAAGCTATAGTTTGATAACGTTCATTCGATACGCGCCGACTTAAAATAAGCAACTTAGAAACGAAAATCGGCTTTAGTTAATGCAAATACAACAAAGTCCTTATTAAAAGTATTTAACTTCCCAAAATTCCGAGTTACAACTAGATTTTATCTATGAAGTGGACTTATTGACGAATCCATAAATTCTTAGGCTGAATAACGTGTTACAACTGAAGTTTTTAAAATTGTCACTTCGATCTGTCTTAATCGAATTAGAACGAACGTTTCAACCTTTATATAATTTAAAATTTTACAGATGATTTTCCAATGCATTGCTTTTTTCTCCGAAAGAAAGAATATGGACTCTCCTAATAATGAGTCAAAACGGAATTCTGTGCCCTCGTTAAAATTATATACCATTACCCTATAAATGTATCTTTAAAATCATAGTTGTATCATAAATGTATTAGCCGTAGTCACTAAAAGCAACTTCAGACGCATCGATGTGAGAAATAACAGACTCCTATCGTTCAGAACGACATAAATTGCCCGAACAAATGAATTCAATGGATGGGGTCGGAAATAAGTTGAACAATGTCATTGAGATATTTGATATTCCTGAATGAAATAGTTTAAAATTTATTGTAATATAATCTACGAAAAATAAACAAAATACGTTATCCAAACGCTTTATTTTCCTTGAAACTAACAAATTGAAGGTTGCATGCAATTTTTACCTCTCCAAGTGACGTATGTCGTTCTACTCTGTACTTACTGGCTTCTAAATACCACTATCATCTGGTCTTTTGTCCATCCCACATGGACACCAGACTGTACTTACTGGCTTCTATACACCACCATCATCTTGTTTTTTGTCCATCTCACATGGACACCCGACTGTACTTACTGGCTCCGAAATACCACCATCATACGGTCTTTTGTCCATCCCACATGGACACCAGTCTGTACACACTGGCTTCTAAACACCACCATCTTCTGGTCTTTTGTCCATCCCACATGGACACCAGTCTGTACTTACTGGCTTCTAAACACCACCATCATCTGGTCTTTTGTCCATCCCACATGGACACCAGTCTGTACACACTGGCTTCTAAACACCACCATCATACGGTCTTTTGTCCATCCCAAATGGACACCAGTCTGTACTTACTGGCCTCTAAATACCACCATCATCCGGTCTTTTGTCCATCCCACATGGACACCAGTCTGTACGTACTGGATTCTACACACCACCATCTTCTTGTCGTTGTCCATCCCACATGGACACCAGTCTGTACATACTGGCTCCCCATCATCATCGCTCACCGAATATATCTAAAATAAGAGGTTTTATGATGATAAACTTTTGATGGTATTTTAGGATAGATTTATTTTTAATGCAGTTTTTACAAACGAAATTAAAATATGCATCTTTGACTTCTACAGGGTGTTTGTGAAAGGTCCATCAATAATGAAAGGGCGTATTTATTGGGCCATTTTGAGTCGAAAATGTTCTATGACATTTTTCCGTTCGGGCCACTGTTTTCAAGTTATGATTGGAGTAATTTACGGATGACCCCTTAAATTTAATTAAGAAATTGAAAGACAGCGCTAATTTAATGAAGGGGTCATCCCTAAAATATTCAAATCATAACTCGAAAACCGTGGCTCGGACGGCAAAATGTCATAGAACATTTTCGACTCAAAATGGCCCAATAAATACGCTCTTTCATTATTGATGGACTTTTCACAAACACCCTGTATATCGATAGCGATATTGCAACGATCAAATCGCAAGCCTCTATTGTAGCATTGCCTTACCTAACCTAATCTAACCTAACCCGAACCGAACCGAACCTAACCTAATCAACGGCACAGTACCGTTTTAGGAATGGGGGACTAAGTGTATTCTGCCTGACGCAGAGTCTCCCCTTCTCCTTGTTCCGGGAAAATTGAGTTCGAAATGTATTTATTCATGGTGAACTTGTTTATGATGAGTGAGGAAATATGTAGAATCCGTTTATTGAGGTTTTCTCAAGTTTACACATCGAATCTGTTATAACTTTTATGCCACTCAGTTATGATTGTTTACGAAGCGTATTTCAAAGATCACTGCAGTTGAGGATAAAAATATTCCTAAACAATACGCGTAAAAGCTCAGTTTGAAATTCTTCAGCATGAGAACTGATTCTTTTGAGTCTTCGTCGACAACGGGTGCACGAGCCAGGCATTTTTCAGCCATCCACAGTTCCATTTCGAAAATGCGTTCACATACGTGACTTTCAAATAGCCAAATATTTCTAAAAGTAGAAATGAGTCACCAATCTTAAAAGCACTCGTCGGTTGAAAGGAAAAGTTCAGGTAACATAAAATTATACCTTAAAAGAACGGCCTTTTCCTAAATATAAAAGGAATTAAATTTTAAAATGAAATAAATGATCTCTTATTACAAAATAATTAGCATTTGATTAGCGTTGAAAACGAGGACTATTGTGTCGTCTGCTAAATCGAACCTCTTACGTGTGTGATTAGAGATGTGAAATTACCGTAATTTTTAAAAACGGTAATTTACCGGGTAAATTACCGATAAATTACCGGTAATTTACCGATTGAAATTTAGCGAAAACAAAAATTACCGTTCAGCCAGTAATTTTTGGTAATTTATATTTCCCCTTACTTACAATCCATTACTTTATACAACGTTTAATTGTGAGCACTATCTTGACTGCTTTACACGTATTTGCGGATTTTGCTACCAAGACGGCAGCCGTGGCCTTCTAATCTGAACTCTAACAAAATATTTATTGAAAGACTAATTTTTAGTGTAACTTTGTAAGTACTGGCTAGCGAGTAGCGCATGGTGAGTCATTTTGCAAGTAAACTCAGAAATAATTGATCGTTTAAGTGTAAAATTAAGTCTTAAGGCTTAATTAAAATGTTTGGTAATTTACCGGTAAATTACCATTTTAAAATTACGGAAGATATAAAACGGTAATTTACGCGGTTTTTGGTAAATTACCGGTAATTTACGGACGGTAAATTACCGACTCACATCTCTATGTGTGATAGAGTGGGCTATGTCTTACCTTACCTCTCTCACTCAGCCTGTGAGAATTCAATCAATCCCTTTAGGAGTAAGTGGTTCCATTTAGCAGATGCGACTAAACCAATGACGACGCAGTGATCCTTGTTTTTAAGACTAGTTAAATGCTAATTATTTTACAATTAGAGATCACTTATTTTTTTAATATTTTTCCTTTTATATTTAGAAAAAAGACCATTTTTTTAAGGTATAATCAAGAACAAATTCAGGATACCATAAGAATGTGGAATGGTAGCATTGTCCCCTGGTACCGTGAAGTCATACTTCTTTCGAAAACCGTTAATTACCACCTTCGTTCTAGGTAACAACTTAAAATCTGTTTTTAGCGCCATCGGTGGGTTATGAATTGGGCCTTAAGCTTTGGCGCTTTACGCCAAAGTTTGAGAAATCCGCTTTACTGACTTTGTTCCAGATAACTCGGGCTCTCTAATAGAAAATCTAGATTTCTATAACTTCATTGCGGTCCACTCTTCTTAAACATACCAGTTCATCATGAACTATTTTAACAGTTTTGTTCTTGACACCGACCCCAACACTCCAAGACCTGAGAGACTCCATTTTCCATCACTGTCGGAACTCGGAAACGGAAACACGAAATAAATTAATGACAATCTAGACTCTATATAGAGGGCGCTAGAAAGCCCCTCCCTCATTTATGAAAAGTTTAACTTCATGGCGCCAGCATTGTCTTGTTTCAACGTTTTTATGCTACCCTAAATTCGTTCTTATAATTTTTTGTTACCTGAACGTTTCCTTTACAATACTTACATATCCTTAAATCGTTGAGATAAAATTGAGTTGAAATCTCTTCTTATGGGTAATGCCATGTTTAAGGTCATAACAGGCTTCTTCGACATATATATCAATTTTGGTCCAGAATCACGACAGAATGGACTGTTTCTAATTTTATGGCTACTAACGTGGTCCTGCCAAATTCCTATTTCATTTCCTTTAGCTACTCCGTCCAAGGAATAATCTCCTATTTGTTTCGCGTCATAGGCTATTTTGACAACTTTCTTCTTTACCCAAATTGTTTCCCATGCCTTTTCCAGTTTCGTGTCATGCGAGATCTACAGCGTAGAACCGACAATGTATTGCAAAACCAGTGAAAATATTTAGGGGCTGTTCACAAATTACGAGACTTGTAGACGGGTTTTTCATAAAGTATTAAATAACATAAATATTTTAGTATATGAACCTCGTAAATAAACCCTTGCTGCAACAATTGCGCAGTTTCGTTTGCGAAAAAACAACTTACTGGTCTATTGAAAGTGTTCCCTAAGTCTATGGAATTTCGAAAGCAACCTCACCATGACTAATCGTCTCCCAATGAGGGAAGGCTTACAATACATGTATCATAAGTTCTTCACAAGATTTGTTCCATAACTTTGTCACGGGTTACTGAGAGCTTGTCATGAAGTGACGTAGATGTAACGTCATAAATTCACGTAAAGCCACGCCTGGTGAGGTGCAGTCAAAGGCTTAGTATACTGACTAAATAGAAAGATGGACTGCAACATTAACCGGGTGTAGTCAATTCTCGCTTCCGCCGTTCTCGAACAAGCTCTAGAATTACGAAGCATAGGAACTTTCATACTTATGGAACATACCTTGTAAAATTGTGATATATTTGTATACAGAAACTGGTTCAGGGTGGTGGGTCAGGGATAATATAGGCTCATATGGGACTATCAAACAATGAAAAATTCTTCAATTCTAGGACGAGTTTAAAAATTGTTCTACACTTCTATAAACGCTTATAAGGTAAGTTTCACAACTCCTTTTAGAACCCGAGCTTTAATCTGAACTTCAAAACCGTCCTCGCGCCACTCTTTTTGAATTATCAAAGCTGTCACGTTTACCAGTCCAGTTTACGATTGCAATATCCGAGGAATCGAATGCACTGCCTTTGCGAGAGCATGACACTAAATAACTAAATAAATAAATAACTGGGTATCAGCGCATAACTCCGTTGGTTGTTACATAATCATACGGAGTAATGAGAAATTGGTTACGCTTTAAAAGGGGTGATGTTTTCCCGATTGTTATTTTTTATACAAAGGATAGCCGAAAATAGGAGTTTTTGCGTTACGTAATTTGTGTTCTGCCCCTTAGAATGAAAAGGGATCATCAGAGGGTTTCACAACCTTGGTTAAATAATGGAATGCCAAATTTGGTCCGAGTGGAATATTCACTTTGGGATATTTCAGTATATCCGTTAGTTCCTCGATAAACTCTGGAGCGTCGGGTAGAGTCATTACTGATAATAATATTCCCGTAAACGCCGTAGTGATGCAAAAGGTTGCTGTGAACCAAGAGCACCACGCAATTCGATCGGCGTTACTTTCATTGGGACTTTTATTGTCTGAAATGAAACAATATGGAGCGGTCACAGATAATTTAGAAATCCACGGTTCCCTATTTCGAAATAATGATTTATAAACGATTTCTTTGTTTACTTAAATTATATACCATTAGTTCGATATATTGCTTTACGCGACTTGCGCAACTAAATGAGGAGTCTACTCTGATTGACTCAACAAAACGACGCAGGAAACAACGGTAATTTTTGAACAATTTCTTTCAAAAAGCTTATTTAACAATGGTTTGATTTGTTTCAACAGAATAGAAAAAGGTATTCATGAACGGGAAAGACAGTTAAATTTAAAAATATATTTCATTTCATATCAACTCTTCAAAAATATGTATGTACAATTTTTGATAAGACACAGTGGAATCTAAAACTGTACGGGATTAAGCTTCAGTCAATATCTTCTCATACAGTATGAAATCTATGATGGATACTTTTCGACTTTAGTCTTATTAAATTCAAAATGCCAATTTATGAACAATTTAAAAAATTGTCTATTTAGAGCTCGGAATCTTCAATCCATTATAAACAAATTGGTGGATAACCGATTATTTATAAACAAAGTTGTGGATATAATACGATTTAACACGTAAGTTCTGGGGATAATTCTCGAGTATGAATAGAGATAAAATGACGTGGATAATGGATAATACCGAGCTTTAATAAACAGTATATTGAGAAACAGCCTTGCGGTTATATTTTTTACCAAGAAGAGTGCGTAAGAGGGGAAACTCGGAGTCAAACAAAATGCACGTGGTCCCCCTTTACTAAAACGGTATTGTGCCGTTCCCCGGTTACCATGGTACCGCTACTCCCGCACGGTAAGAGAGCGTACGTTCTCGCGCATGGGTTCAACCCTTCTTTCTCCAGCCTCATGAGCTTGTTTATAATTTTGAAAAAATCCCTCGTTTCCAACAATGATCACGTTACGTGCGCCTTTACGAAAAGCTTGCGCGTCGAAGTTGCGCTCCACTGTGTGCAGTATCTGCCTCATTTTTACCTCCGCCCTTTCCAGAACTAGTCTACCCTCATATTCATCCTCCTTGATTTTTAAACTCCATTGAGTCAGCCAAAAGACGATAAAAAATTAGATACGTGTGATTACCTTGATGAAAAAGTATCCCAAAGCTTGTAAAAGCAGTTTCAAAGTATCCTTTTAGCCCGGAGTTCAATCTGGATATTTTTTGTTTCGAAGAAATGAAATGCCATACCACAGGATATAGTATTAATAATATCAGCAGAAGAGACCATATCTACAGTAATGTACAATACAGAACTATTAAAAGACAAATATTTATGCGCTCGGTAGTCTAACAATGTGTCATGAATTAATTGTTCCAAAAAGGAAATAATGTAGGCATAGGAGGATCTAACATCAAACTGTGGGCGCCATTGGAAAGAATTATTGCCATACAGAATAAAGACGTTACGTTCTGTTAAAAGGTCTTAGGTCTGTAAAGAAGTTGGCAGACCGTAGATTCTTTTTTTTTTTTTGAAAAAGTCGTTATTGACGTCACAACCCCAGCGTGCGTCTCAAAGTCTCGGGATAAGGACTGGAAAAACACTGAAGCGGGGCATTCAGAGGACATTTGATTAGGCGATGCACCTGGCGGGGGCCTTATCAGCGCCCCCCAACCGTCTCTCATCACTGTTCCCAATGGAACCTGCGAAACCGCCGTCAAGGCACACGGGCCCGGTCAGCGGCCGCGACTAACGCCCCTTGAACAGGTGACGAGAGCGCTACACCGGCAGCGGCGAGCCCAGCCAGGAGGTGCTCGGCGACAGGATCGGACGAAGGCAGCAGAAGGCTCGAGGGGACGGGCGAGTTCCCTCCGAGCACAGCAATGCCATACGGTCCAGAAATGTATACTAGAGACGAGTCGGGCCCCCGATTTAATCGGGCTTTTTCGACCCGACCCGACCCGAACCCGTTTCGGGTCGGGTTGGGTCGGGCAAAATTAATTTCAAAATTTTCCGGGTCGGGTCGGGTAGGGTTTTCATGCCCTAAAATTAAAATCGGGCCGGATCGGGTCGGGTTCACTTTCTATTGGGCCGGGCTCGGGTCGGGCTTTTTATAGATCAGCGGTCCAACCCGACAATTTAAGGTTGGAAATAATACAACTCAAGTCTCACAAGTTTCGGGCGAGAAAATGGGAGGAGGCGCAACGCGCTAGATGCTAAGCTCAAAATACGGGAATACTCCGTTTCATAAAAGAGGGTAGAAAAACAGTAACAGTTGACAAAAAAAATGTACAGCTTGGCAACCCTGTTTATGCACGGCGTTTCGGTTATCGGTTTCGCGGCTAGGGTCCGGCTACTTTCAAGATTCTTTCTCTCGTCTCGGTTGATTCGGCAAGCTTCGTTTTGAATCTTTTTGTATTGGAAATTCAAATAATTGACGAAATGCGTTCAGTGCACAAACGACATACATTGGTTTTGTATAGCTATTAGCTTGAACGTGTAATTTGCAGCACCGGGTCAACGCTTGGACCACGTCGAACTAACCTGAATCGGATGGCACGACTCTATCCAGCCTTACTTTTGGGCCAAAAATTTTGGAGTAAATACATCCTTTATTGAATGAATTTTTTATGCGTCAGAGGTCTTTGGTCCGTTTCCGATCGGAGCCCATTCGTGAATTTCGGGTCATGACGGGTTTTTTAAATTCCATAAAATTTGGGTAGATTTTGGTCGTTCTCGTTTTCAAATTTAAGAAGTTTGGGCCGAGCCGGGTTTGATTTTAGTTATTTTTTTCGGGTCGGGTCGGGCTCATTTTCAATAGGGTTGTGTCGGGTCGAATTCATTTTCAAATTTAATAGGGTCGGGTCGGGTAGGGCTCATTTACAAATTTAATAGGGTCGGGTCGGGTCGTGCTCATTTACAAATTTAATAGGGTCGGGTCGGGTCGGGTTTTTATTTTAATTTTTTTTTCGGGTCGGGTCGGGTCGGGTTAAGTTTATAATTTTAAAGTTGGACTCGGGCTCGGGTCGAAGAGAAAGTCGACCCGACTCATCTCTAATGTATACGCGACCCCCAGAGGGTTGCCAAGAGCTGGGGATGAGCCATAGCAACACCTGGACGGGGGCGAGGCGGCCGAGCAAAACGTTCGCGGAACGTGGCAGGGAAAGGTCCGAACCAAGGGCGAACCCAAGGAACCATCCTAACCCAAACCGAACTCGGGCCCCCTCCGCCACGACTAGGCCTTTTCCTCTGATCCAACGGGACGACGATCCCGAGGGAGTGGGAGGAGGACCGAAGTGGGGCAGCTCAAAACCAGTAACAAGAGAGATCTGACATTAATAATTGAAGGAAGGGGGGACTATTCGAAAAATAAAATTCAACGGCCCGCCGACAACTTTACAGTCCTTTTAATAGGGATGGAAATTGACTTGGTCTTGGCGCAATGAAGATAAATTATCAGAAATATTATTACTTCTATGGAAAATATATTTGTTACTCCAAATTCATTGTATTTGAAAGCTTCAGTTGGACCAGAAACGATGAGGAAAGGTCGTGGGGATGGTTCTAATGCGAAATCCATGTATTTGTATGATTCCAAGTTTATCGGCATTGGCGTTAATGCTATGTCGCATTCCTGTATAGATTACTCGTTCAGCATTTATCTTCTATACGTGAAACATAAGTTTATAAGGTATGTTCCATAAGTATGAATTTCACTTCTTATTCTTCGTAATGCTTACTGAGAGCTTGTTCGAGAACGACGAGAGAATTGAGTACACGCGGTTTTTTAAGTCCATTTTAATATTTAGTCTGTACTAAATCTTTCACTGCCACTGCGTCTCACCAAGCGTCGCTTTACCTCGAATCTGTGACGTTTAACCTACGTCACTTCATGACAAGCTCTCAGTAACCAGTGACCAACTTATGGAACAGATCTTATGAACATATGCTATGACTTACATTTCTCATCAGAAAACCAACAAAACCACTTCCATTTGAGGGAGAAGTTACTTCGCCGTATGAAGTAAGATATTCAGGTATCAATGTGAAACTTTTAGAAAAACAGAATAACGCAGTGTAGAACAGATCAGACTAAAACTTTACTCGAGTAAATTGTTGCTGTAGTGCTGAAGGAAACATATTCCGTATGATAAACGTAAGCCCCATTACACCCAATTAAAACGACACTGTTTAAAACTATAAATAGGAATGACGGATGTGATTTCATGAGTAGAACAGTCACATTTTACTGAAGACGTGTTTCTTGGATCTGTACCACACTGTACATTTTTGAATTTTAGATAAACTTGATGGAATATGTACGCCGGTACTGGCACAATATATTTTCTATAGCGGGTGCAGCAGCTTCAGTGTAAAACCGATATCTAGTTCGAGAAGACCACGTTATCGGTTTTACAATGCAGCTACTGCACCCGCAGCAGGTACAGTACAACTATAGAAAATACATTTGGTGCAATTATAGAAAATACACTGGGCGCAACTCTAAAAAATACGTTGGGTGCTACTCAAAAAATACATGGGGTGCAACTATATTAAATCATAAGTTTATAAGATATGTTCCATAAGTATGTCACTACCTATACTTCGTAATGCTAGAGGTTTAATGAGAGCTAGTTCAAGAACGACGCGAGAATTGACTACACTTGGTTTTGCAGTTCATCCTCCTATTTAGTCTGTACTAAGCCTTTGACAGCGCCTCACTAGTTGTCGCTTTACAAGAATCTATGACGTTTCACCTACGTCACTTCATGACAAGCTCTCATTAACGAGTGAGACACTTATGGAACATATCTTATAAACTTATGATTAAATACATTGAGTGTAACAATAGAAAATACATTGGGTGCAACTCTAGAAAATACATTGGGTGCAACTATAGAAAATACATTGTGTGCAACTCTAGAAAATACATTGGGTGCAACTATAGAAAATACATTGGGTGCAGCTATAGAAAATACATTGGGTGCAACTCTAGAAAATACATTGGGTGCAACTATATAAAATACATTGGTTGCAACTCTAGAAAATACATTGGGTGCAACTATAGAAAATACATTGGGTGCAACTCTAGAAAATACATTGGGTGCAACTATATAAAATACATTGGTTGCAACTCTAGAAAATACATTGGGTGCAACTATAGAAAATACATTGTGCCAGAACCGGAATTTTACAACTACTAGGACGTTCTTCCTCAAAAAATGAACAACCAACCGACGCATTGTGACACTATAATAGTTCAAATTTAACAATTGAAACAAAGCTTTACCATTATTTTAAATTTTTGTTTTGGTGCGCAATAAATTAGCCGCATATGGATTTTTTACTGACTGGTATATATAAAACAAGGATAATAGCACTTACTTGGAATAAAGATTGAAAATGAATATTTTAATTATATCCTTAAACACCCCTGAAACTTTCAGATCTCCGTTTTTATCCCATGTATAGTTGTGCCATATTGGGTGCTGAAAGTTAAATTATTATGTTATCCATAATTGGGACATTTTAAAGGAAAAGCTTAGGTAACATGACATTATACCTCAACAGAACGGCCTTTGTCTATACATAAAAGGAATTCAATATTACACAAAAATTAATTATCTCTTGAAACATAATAATTTGCATTTAATTAGTCTTAAAAACGAGGAGTAATGCGCCATCGATCCACATACCTCTCTAAGCCTGTGAAAATTCAACCAATCCCGTAGGAGTAAGATGTTCTATTTAGCAGATGCCACTGAAACAATGGCGGGGGAGCGTGGCAGAGACCTGCACGGGCCGAGATTTTTGGGGCCGACCCAAGCCTGGCCCGGTTTTAGCATTTTGAATAAGCCCGATGTAATGGCCCGTTCGGGGGTGACACTCCGAGCTCGGGTCATTAGAGAAAAGTCAGTCAACATTTCTTAATTTTAAACACTTTATTAAATTCAAAATAATATTTACGAAAAACAAGAAACCTCTTGGATAGGCATCCAAATTCGAACTCTCGAGCTAACAGCTAACAATCGAGGCAATAATATCCCCGGGCATTAGGGTAATAAAAGTTTAACTAGGGGCTTCACAGTACAAAGTTCTAAGGAGGCTCTTTTAGCATGAGAACGCTATGTATTGAAAAACTACACGAAAGAAAAAGTAACATATAAACGAGAAAAAGGGAGAGTAAAGGACAAGTCTAACTGTAACAATAAAGAAAGGAAAAGTCTATCTATTACAATCCCCACCACTAAGAGATAGCGAGGGAAAAACGATTAAGCAACATCTAAACATTTTTAGTTCGGCAATATTTCTCATTAGGGCTTTTCTTCCTAATTTAAGAAATAACAAAAATAGGGACATGACAGAAAATTAATGGCATTTGTTTTCTGACATAATCATGGCTTGAATTCTAATATTAGATTTTCTATTCTAATAACTTAGACTACAATAAACTTGTTTCATCGCGGCCAATAACAACAAAGTTTGGTTTCAGCATGCGTCTAACATTGGTTCTTAAGTCCTAATGAACTAGACTAATTAACGAATAAAACCTTCTTGGTATGGTTAAGTTTCCATTACCCGCACGGACACAAAATACAACAAAATATAGAGTTATACATTAATGGTCAAAGTACTAGTACAAATATAGAATCAAACAAAAACAAAAATATTATTTACAGTTATTTACATGAATCTAAGCACCGTTAAGTGTCTTTATTTAAAAGTACCCGATATTTAAGCATAGTTTTTCCGGGTATTTGGACGCAATACGCGGGTGTTGGGAGGTACAGGGGTCACAGTATGTTTTGGTAATGGTACCTCCTGCATCTCTGGATCAAACCGTCTTCTCTTATAGAGTCTTAGGTTTGACACGTGTTGAGTACCGACGGACTTATTGTCTTCATTTTCCAATTTAAATGCTAGGTCACCCGCGGCACTGGCTACACGGTAGGGACCCAAATATAGAAGGGCTAGTTTGGCCGTTATACCCTCTTCTTTGGATGATTGAGGATGGGCTTTAATCAAGACCCAATCTCCGATCTGGATATTTACGGCACGGTGTCGCAAATCGTAATTTCTTTTTTGGCGCGTTTGTGATAACGCGATGTTATCCCGGACTCGTTTTTCCATCGCGGTCATGGCTTTCTCAATTTTCGCGGCATATTCCTCCATGGTAATCGGATCAGTAGGCGGTTTCGCGAGGGCATTGTCAACCGGTAAACGCAGAGCTCGACCATATGTAAGTTGTGATGGTGGAAACCCCGTGGTCGAATTCACGGCGGAATTAAGAGCTAAAACAGCTTCCGGAAGTCGTACGTCCCATTTTCGATGGGCGTCGTGTGCATAAATACGCAAGATCTGTTTAAGGGACCGATTGTACCTTTCCACCATATTAGCCTGCGGATGGTACACCGATGTGGTATGGTGCGCGATTCCGTTATTCTGACACATTTCGTAGAACAACCGAGATACAAATTGGCTCCCGTTGTCCGAAATGATGACTCTGGGTACTCCATGTCGACACATGTGTTCGTAACAGAGTCGACGAACCGCGGATGCTGTGGCGCGTCTCAAAGGATAAGCTTCCAGCCATTTAGAAAAGGTATCGACTATTACTAGAATAAAGGAACATTGTTTGGCGCTCTGGGGCAAAGGTCCAACCAAATCTATACTGTACACTTCCCCAGGCGAGGTCGGCACAATTGGTTGTAGGAAACCCATTTGTTTTTCGTGGGTTGGCTTGGCTTTTTGACATAGATCGCACGACAAGACATACGTTTTGCAGTCCTTGGTCATTCCTTCCCAAAAGCAGCGTTGTCGCGCGCGGAATACCGTCTTTTCTACACCGAGGTGACCCGCTTTAGGATCGTCATGAATTAGCGTTAAGACCGATTCGCGTAACGAGCGCGGAATACAAGGAACCCACGTTGGTACCTCATTAAGGGTGTTTTCCATCCGATATAAAACCGAATCACATAGTAGATATTGCGAAGCCTGCCTTCGAATAACACGAGCGAGGGGCTTAACATCCGGTAACGTACCATGACTAATAAAGTCAATGATAAGTTGGAGTCGGTCATCTTCCTGTTGATGATCCCTCAAAATTTCTGGCGTTAAAGCTGGTAACGCTTCTAATGTCTCTGGCTGACCTTGTTTTATGGCTAAAACATTGATATGGGCTACAGATTTTACTCCGTCGGGAACGAAGAGTCTTTCTACTTCTTCCTCAAACGGTTCTAGGCTATTATCTTCTCTGGCGTACTCGGCCCTTGAAATAGCATCTGGGACTATGTTCTCCTTTCCAGGTATGTGTTCTACGATAAAGCTAAACTCTTGTAGTAATAAAGCCCATCGAACAAGACGACTATTGATGTCTCGCATCTTGTTTAGCCAGACTAGCGCTTTATTATCCGTTCTTAGGGTGAAAGTATGTCCGTCTAAATAATTTCTAAACCTTTTTACGGCGATTACTACCGCTAGCAATTCTCTCTCCGTTGCGTGATAACGTTGTTCGGCTGGTTTTAGCATGTAGCTAGCAAACGCGACTACTCGTTCTTTCCCTTCTTCATCTTGCTGTAATAAAACGGCGCCAACCCCGGTCTGCGAGGCATCCGTTTGCAGAATAAAGGGCTTGTTCATATCTGGGAAAGCCAGAACTACACTTTCTATTAATTTACTTTTTAACTTGTCAAAGGCTTCAGCTTCTGACTTTTCCCATCTCCAAGGCACGTTTTTCTTTAGTAATCGAAATAACGGCATAGCTATATCGGCCATGCGGGGCAGATAACTTCGATAAAAATTAACGAGACCCAGAAATGATCGAAGCGACGATACATTTGTTGGTGTAGGGAAATCTCTAATCGAGTCTACTTTTCTCGGGTCGGTCTCTATTCCGTCGGCTGACACGACGAAGCCTAAAAAATTTATCTTTGTTTGGAAGAAACTGCATTTCGGGAGGTTGCAAGTTAGATTGGCTTTTCGGAGAGCCTCTAAGACGAATTCTAGATGTTTTAAATGATCTTCTAGACTGGCACTGAAGATAATAATGTCATCCAAATAAGCTAGTGCGAATTGTCCGAAATCTTTCAAAACTAGGTTCATAAGGCGCTGGAAAGTCATAGGAGCCGTTTTCAGTCCGAATGGCATACGGGTATAGCGATATTGACCCTCCGCCGTGACAAACGCACTCTTATCTCTCGAATCCTCGTCTAGCTCAATTTGCCAATACCCCGATCGAAGGTCGATTCGGCTAAAATATTTAGCACCTGTTAGGCTATTGAAAATGTTCGGAATGCTAGGCATGGGAAAGGCGTCATCCAGAGTGACGTCGTTTAGACCTCGAGAATCCGAACACAGGCGGTAAGGGTTTTCTTGCTTGTCCACTACTTTCTTACCGACTAAGACCGCTGGTGAGGCCCATGGGGATGCACATGGTTCTATAATACCTCTTTGAAGCATGTCGTCTACTTGTCTTTTGATTTCTGCCCGTTTTGCTGGCGAATACGGGTATGGTCGGCATTTTACAGGCTTCGCTGTTCCAGTTTCAATTTTGTGTTTGACCAGCGACGTGTTTCCAAGCGTGTTCGAGGAGACCACATCTTCGTAAGCCTTTAAGAGCGTTGATAAGGCTACTTGACATTCTGTGATCCTTAACCCACGGCTTAACGTCTTCTATTGTTTTGCCGTAACTGGATAATTCGCTAAGATCTATGGCAGAATAAGTTGCACCAGAATCTACAAAAGCTATCTTTTCGTACTGGTTTATGACCAAAACGACGTGAGGGCAATCTTTGGCATTAGAAGTGTGCAACGAATTAATAGATGCTTTGTTGGGACAGTCTACTCTTTTGTGCCCAACAGCATGACAGGCGAAACATTTCTGGTCTTTCACCAATTGTTTTTCTATTTCGTTTAGGCGCGGGCGCGCGGAAGCGTTATTTTCTCTAGGCTTTTCCGAAATGGTATTTTCGGGCTCTTTTAGCTCTGTCCTCATCTTGGACGTGTTAGTAGATGAATCGTATAAAATCGTGGCTTTCTCCAAATCAGCTGTTACTAATCGGCCGACACGTAGTAACTCCTGAATAGTCTTTTTCGTGATAGAGCGAAGATCGCGACGAAATTCGGGCAAGGCATTGTTAACGACGGTATCGAAAATTACGTCTTCGGCGGTAGAGGGGTCATATTGTTCATAGGCGTCTTGAATTTCCCATACAAATCGTTCAAAATTTTCACTAACCTTTTGCTCTCGGCTGAGGGCAACTTTTAGCAGTTCCATAGGAGTTTTATGGCGAAAGTCACAGAGAAAAGCTGTAGCAAAGTCAGACCAATCCGCGAAAGTTGGTCGGCGGTTCTCAAACCATCTCGATGCGTTTCCTTTAAAGGCACTATTTATAAGGCCCAACCATTGAGTGGACGGCGCCCCACTCATGGTGAAAACCTTTGTGGCATCCCGTAAGAAATGAAAAGCATTTTCATTCTTTTTCCCGCTAAACGTGGCTGTGGCTAACCAGTTATAGCACAAACGAGATCCCATCTTGCTTTCTAACGTAGGCGTAGTCGATATGGTCGATTGATTAAAGTTAGTTGGACCCGTCATAGCAGCGAGTGGACTCGGGTTACTCTGGACGGACCCTGGCTTTGTAACAACAGGCGGTACTGTTTCTAGCGCAGCGAGGCGCTGTTCTATTTGGGTAAATCTGGTATGCGAATCTAGGGCTAGCGTATTTAATTGTTTTGTTTGGACCGATATGTCTTTCTGAATGTCATCGCGTATTTTAACAATGTCCGAACGTAATAAAGTTATGTTAGATGCCATTTGAGAGGCAAAAGTATTAAACGCGTCTGTAAGAACTTGGTTAGGATTTGGTTGCACAGGAACCGTAGATTGGTTTAATTGTAAATTTGATACTTGCGGATTGATTAATGAAAGTACAGGTGGATTTGGTGTACTGGAATGTTGTGGGTTTACCCCTGAGAAGTTTGCAGCCAGTTTGCTACGCGTTGTGTTCGGCGTTTGCACAACGTTCGAAACACTCGGCGATGAAATACGAGTCAGATTATCCATATAGCGCGAGCGTTCGCGTTTAGTCTTTTTCACGGTATTAATGTCTAGTACCGGCATCGACGGTTTTGGCAGGTTACTTCCGAGAGCGACCGCGACACCATCCCCACCACGAGACGAAGACGCGGGGGACGGAACACGGGTGACGGGCGTCCGAAACATGACAAACGGACAAAATTAAACAAAAAACGGCACAAGAATAAGCACGTTGGGCGCCATTGTAATGGCCCGTTCGGGGGTGACACTCCGAGCTCGGGTCATTAGAGAAAAGTCAGTCAACATTTCTTAATTTTAAACACTTTATTAAATTCAAAATAATATTTACGAAAAACAAGAAACAAAAAGGCGAGCACGACCTCTTGGATAGGCATCCAAATTCGAACTCTCGAGCTAACAGCTAACAATCGAGGCAATAATATCCCCGGGCATTAGGGTAATAAAAGTTTAACTAGGGGCTTCACAGTACAAAGTTCTAAGAAGGCTCTTTTAGCATGAGAACGCTATGTATTGAAAAACTACACGAAAGAAAAAGTAACATATAAACGAGAAAAAGGGAGAGTAAAGGACAAGTCTAACTGTAACAATAAAGAAAGGAAAAGTCTATCTATTACACCGAAACCCGGCCCGAGTCCGAGTACATAGTTGGTTTTTTGGCCCGGTCCGGCCCGGCCCGTTACATCCACTAACCAAGCCCGGCCCGTGCAGGACTCTGGAGCGTGGTAGTCCACGTTTTTAGGACTAATTAAATATATTAATTATTTTGTGATAAAAAATCACTAGTTTTTATTCAAATGTTTAATTCCTTTTATATTTAGAAAAGCCGTTCTTTTAAGGTATAATGTCATATTACCTGAACTTCTCCTTTAAGGCAAGGTACCCGAGACCACCTTTAAATTTACTATATCATAAACTAATCGTTACGTGACACCGTCTGATATGGTGCTTGGAAAGACTTTGGCATATAATTCACGTCACGCTTGTTTGAGAGCGGAAAAATTAGCAAAACTTTGTTCACGGGACTCCTCTTTCATTATAATTTCGTTCTATCTAACGATTAGTTAAAAATAGGCATTTTCGGTTTAAATTTGCTTACCTGTAGTCCCAGAAATCTGACAGTCACCCCAGTTGCATTATGGGATAAGGGCATAGTTCGTATGAGAAGGAAGCGACGGGTCTTGATGTTGAGGCGGAACACAAGCTTCAATTCTGTAATCACTTCTATCTTCGTGATCTTTCAGAGTTCTAGTGAATATGAAGCTATATCGCTATTATATTCGAAAGTTTTTTATCCACTTGATAATATAATCAATAGAAATAAATTGTACTAAATTATAGCTTAGGAAATATGGTTTTCGTAATACATAAGCCTCTTCTGAAGGATATGCATGTCACGATAGACGCGCATTTGAATTTTCAAACCTAATACTTTTCATCGGAACTCCGGCCCGAGGCCCGGCCCGATCGGGTCGGGCCGAGCCGGGCTTTCCACTTTTGAAAATTGTATCGGGCCGGGCCGGGTCGGGCTTTTAAAATTTTGAAAATTAACGGGCCGGGCCGGGTCGGGCTTTTAAAATTTTGGAAATTAACGGGCCGGGCCGGGCCGGGCCGAACTTGATTATCATTTAATCCAAAGTTCAAATGAAAGATAATTAAATGAGTATAAGCTTCTAAGGACAAATGTAACGAACAATTATCAAAAGAAATGAAAAATACACGACGCTAAAGCAAATATGAATTCAAATCATTGATTTTATGTAAAAAAATATAAAAATTACAACTGCACTACGTGTAACGGGCCGGGCCGGGTCGGGCCTGTTCAATTCATGCAATGTGTCGGGCCGGGCCGGGCCGGGCTTGGTTAATGCATGTAACGGGCCGGGCCGGACCGGGCCGAAAAACCAACAATGTACTCGGACTCGGGCCGGGTTTCGGGCTTATTTAAAATGCTAAAACCGGGCCGGGCTTGGGTCGGGCCTGAAAAACTCGGCCCGTGCAGGTCTCTGACTCCGGGTCACTATATTGTCTTAGAAAATAAGAATCAAACCAGGTGCCAAAGTACTTAAAGGGACATTATTGACAGAAATTAAGTATTTTTGTTCTGATTACTTATGTTGAAATATGCCGCCTTGAATTCTTTCTGATTTTTGAAGAGCTATTTATAGTATTAAACCATAATTGAAGTTTTGTATCCAAAACATGCATTTGAATTATGGTATAGCGACCTACCGGCCAATCATCACCCGCGATTTATGAGAGGCAATCCCCAAAGATTATCTCCTAGCATTTTTCTTTGAGGTGATCCGAGCGCTCCCGGAGCGCTCCGAAATAAACAAGACGACCCAAGGCAAAGTTCTTTGACCCAAGGGCTCGTAATAGTAGCCACATCGTACGAGTGAATAGCCCCTCCATACCTACACTATTGAGTGGATAACCCCTCTATACGTTACCCTAATGAGTGAATAACGCTAGCTTTTACAATGCTTAAATGATTTACCGTGCATAAAATCAGAGCGAATAGCCCCTCGATGCCCTACCCTAAACAGTGATAAAAATTTATTTAATATGCTTTTGCCTCTCCAACCGCGAAGTTATATCTCCTGGCCTCGGATAAGATCATGACTCCTAGTTGAAGAGATAGAGAGAGAGAAGGGGACCGTGCCCGTGACAAACCTCTCTCTCCGAGTATAGCGCTTTATTCGAGACCGTTTCTTAACAAGCGATGTTAGGCGAGGCTGTATAGCACTGGGCTAGCAAGTGAAAGGTCCGCGGTTCGATTGTCCGTGGAGGAAGAAATGTTAAAAATATAATTTCTTCCCTGTACTAAGTTTAAAATTCCACCTGTGAACTGCAACGTCAACTAAAAAGAAAAATATTTTCTCTCGACGTTCAAAAATGACGATCGAAAAATTTGATACTGCCAAAGGCAGGACTGTGTCCCCCCTACTACTACTACTACTCCATTGACTGATTTCCATGCGTCCAAAACATACCTTCATTGGATGTAAATGTCGTCTGCTTTACTGTATATTCGCTATGCTTGGAATACTGCTTTAATAATTCGTAAATTTTTATTTCAAAATAGAGAAATAATTCTATATCTAGGTTAATAAGTTTGTAGTAGTAGTCCTACGCTTGACTCGGAGAGGTAAAGTTTTGGTTTTTCAAACTTGTTAACCACTCGCTGCTGCTCTTTTAACTGTTGCTAAGGTAACTGAAATGAAAATGTTGAATTTTGAGAAGAAAACCTGAATTTGACGCGATATAAGTGTTAATTCAATTTTGATGTTTACTTTTTTTCGACACCCCAAAGAATCTTCTTTTATTTTAATAAACCAATGATAGAAAAGTTGGGTATTGAAAGAAAACTAATCAAATTTTCTACGGAAATAAATTCTACTGTTGTTTACGGTTGGCAGACATTCCATTTAGACGACTATTGTTGTTCGATTGTTTTGTGGAAAATAATGTAGGTCAAGTTTCAAGGTCCATTCAGACTACGCTAAAATCTTACGATCAAGTCGGTGAAGTCTTTCTGCTCGTTTCATTTGAATGTGAAAGATTCACTCGTTTAGTTTGAAAATTTTCAGTTCGTCGGGGAGTTTAGTACTTGGAAATTCGTGACATTTGGCATTTACGTAAAGGTTCTTTATTATTTTGTCAAAATAACGAACCAGGTTTAATTTTTTTAAATTTGGTCTTTGGTACAGTCTGTTAAAAAAGTCTTTGCGCGTTGCAGTTTTCGCACATATTTCACTATATTTCGAAGGCTATTCAAGTAAGCTCTCTGAAAAAAAGTGCGTTATAATGGTTTCGCATTCCTCTTTCATATTTTACGCGTTTGACAGTTGTCCTTTGCAAACTTATACCGGAAACCGGAAGTGTCAAACTTTTAAAATATTGGATTCCC
Organism: Phalangium opilio; assembly: GCF_054372755.1. NCBI lineage: Eukaryota > Metazoa > Arthropoda > Arachnida > Opiliones > Phalangiidae > Phalangium > Phalangium opilio. The sequence goes on from NW_028324243.1 coordinate 1,684,984, forward strand.
GCGGTTATAAATGCTATTTTTGGATTCCTTGGGGTCGATTATATTTGAAAAGTTTTCACCAAATTCAATTCAAATGAGAAGGTCACGAGTAATCAGCCTTTATTACAAATATGACATCTTCGATTAGAGTGGCAATAATTAATTAAATATCAAGCTTGTTAGATATTATGGCATTATATGCATATATATAGATGATTGGTCTTGTGGCGCAATACTTAGAAACAAATCAGACGTTCATTAAGAGAAAACACGAGTGTTTTGAAAAGGAGAAGCATTTTGAAAATATTGTTATTTGGGCCATGATATCATAATATTTAGAACTCATATTAATTATGTCTGGGTCTTCGGCCGAACTCATTGCAGCCCAGTGAAAATCTCATTCATGATGGCATGAGCGCTGCATGAGAGCCCTTCAAATAGAAGAATTCGACTATTTCACATATATGAAACAACTTCAGAGGAGATAACTTCCATGTTAGGAACATTCGCTACGCGACTGAGCTTCGCTAAACGGGGGTTGCCTTTAGCCACCCGCGTTTAGCGCAAATGTGAGGCTTATTAATAAAGCCTGCTTCTCTTTTCTATTATTTGTTATTCACATGGAGAAAAGAATACTCGCAAACAAGGCGGACCTATTGCATATGGTCATGTCAGCTTATAACACTTAACCTCCTAATTTCAATTAGCGTTCATGTCTGTCTTTTAATAAATGATTATGAATGCGTCTAAGGGCTAGGGGAGGTCCAGTAAAATATTTCAATAAAGCAAACGACCATTCTTCAATTCGAAACTCGATGGAAGTCTTGTTATTTGAAAATTTTCGTCCAAATTTTATTAATATTTTTTAATAGAATGGAGAACCGTTTGAAAAGAAATAGAGGGTGGTGTTTGGGGTTCTTTAAGAAAAAAGTTTCGGTTGGCGCTCTTTCCCTACAAGATTACAGCTTTTAGTATTAAATTACTTATATTTAATAATAAAATAATAAAAACTTTTAAAATCCTCAATGAGCCAAAGCAAATTTACTTTTATGAATGATCTCTTAGTAAAGAGCGCAAATCACGAGACGAAATTATATTTTTAAGATACTTATTCCGTAGGCAAAGAACCAATGCGAAGGTCTAGGTATGCGCAGAGTGATTCTTAAAATGATAAAATATTTTGTCTTAAAATTTAGCTGATAAGATAAAGAATCTCAAATCGATTTTATCATATAGGCATATTCCAATTTTAATTTTTATATTTATTATTTTCTACCCTTCGTTCTGCCTGTTATTTCGCAAGCCTGACTTGCCTGATGTATCACCAGGAGCAGATGACAAAGGAGTCTCGGACCGCAGCTTCCACAATGTAGAGGGCAATGGGACCCGCGTACGTCACAGCTGTAGTGGTATCGTTTACCATCTATCAGACAGAATAGCAGACGATGCTTTGGGTGGATTATATCTGGCACCAAAGGCTGCTGGGATTTATTTTGTAAACTTGGATTCGGTGTAGGAAATTTCAGCTTTTATAATAAACATAAAAAACAATTCGTCTTTAAAAATTACAAAACGCAGCTTTAACTTGAAGTAAACTCTAATAATTTTTTCTCTTTTTATTTCAACTTGGTTGTTTCAAATTGAATAGTGTTCTAAAGAAAGTTTCCAATGGTATTTTCATGAAAAGTACGAAACATTTACGTCGCTCAACCTAACCTAACCTTACCTAACCTAACCTGACCTGACCTGACCTGACCTAACCTAACCTAACCCTAACCCTAATCCTAACTCAACCTAAACTAAACCGACCCTAACCTAACCTGTCCTAAATCAACGTCACCCCGTTGCATTCGAATCGATAGGATCCCCTCTACGCAAATCCCAGTGGTTCGAAAACCCGCCGTTCCGCTAGTTTCTTATCTAGTTTGGTGTATTTCGGTTGAATTTGATTTCGGTTCATTGGGAATTCGGTCCATTGGGATTATACCTATAAACTAGATCCGCGGAGTCGAGTGTAGTCTTATCATGTTAGACTCAACTTAAATAAAGTGCTTACGTTTCAAACCATTTGCTGACCGACTTCAATTTATAACATGGTGATAGAGGTGGGATACGACTGCAAACGACTACACCCTAGCCTGGCTACTTAGAAATCGCAACATTCCACATCAAGCACCGAAGCCTAAGCATGACGTCTTTTAAGAGTCCCGTCCAGTTCGAACCAGGTGCTAACCCAGCAGCAAACTGGTTCGAGTACAAGGAAGGATATGAAATATATGCCATCGCAGCGAAATTCGCAGCAGAGGAGGACATTGCAACGCAACGAGCCACATTCGTGCACAAACTAGGACCGGCAGGACGCCGAATTTACAATACTTTGCCTATCATCGAAACGAACGACTCAAGGACAGTAGTGGTAATATTAGCATCTTTCGATACCTACTCTAAACCTTACAAGAACCTCCTCTATTTACGTTACGTATTCAAGTTATACTCTTGTTTTGAGAGACTAAAACTTAAACGTGCGAGAACCCGGAGGACTGTCTCATAACAAGACTAATACTGAATGAGCGAGACTTAATATAGAAAAGCTGGCGCACTGTCTCAAAACAAGAGTATAACTTGAACGCGCCACACTTAATACAGAGAAGGCGGCGGACTGTCTCATTACAAGACTAAAACTGAAAATGCGAGACTTAACATAGTCAAGCCGCCAGATTGTCTCATAACCAAACTAAAACTAAAAAGGCGAGACTTGATATACTAAAACCAGCGGACTGTCTCATAACCAGACTAAAACTGGAAATCCGAGACTTAATATAGTCAAGCCGGCGGACTGTCCCATAACAAGACTAAAACTTGAACGCGCCTGACATAATATATTCTAGAGTAAGAAAAAACAGGCTGAATTTAGAGCATTCGGAAAATTAGTAATAATAATGGATTGTTAACTTTGTCGCTGTTCGGCTTGTGTTTTCATGTATTATCAGTCCCGAGTTTTTAAGACACCTAGCCAACACACGGATTGTTAAAAGATTGGACTGTGGGGCCCATGTGCTACTGGGGGAACTTTTCAATTAAGACAAGTTACCCGAGACCACCTTTTGTATAACTAATAAAGTTACTATGTCATAAACTAATTATAAAAAAACGTCTTGGTTTGGACCAAGGCCGAAAAAACAAACGATATGTGTGAGGTTTATCAATTGGCTGAAGTTTCAGATATTGCAATTTTTTTTAGTTATTTTTATCCATTTAATCCTTAAAAAATATTAAATTCAATCAACTGATTTTACTGTTAATCGATCTATTCCCTCTAAATTAATTGAAAAAATTACATATCTACGCTTTTTCAAGAACAATTACATTTTCCGAAAACATTTTATCATGAAATTAATTATTTTGAAGGGAGTACGTGCTGAGGGATCAATAATGAATATTTGAAATACTCTGTATAAAAAGACCAAGCGAACTTTGACATAATTCGAAAGGAAAATGTAAATTTTTAAAAGTGGATTCCAAAGCAGGGTGTTGCACGAATTCATACATTTAATTTCGTACTACGAAATGCTACATTTCCAATGTCGCGACTATGAAGTAAAGGTTGCACTGCAATTTCCCTCTTCGTACTTTAGAATTTGAAACGTCACCACCCCTTTCTACATTGTTGGCGTTACTTGTACACCGGTAACGTATTACGCATAATCATTTTAGCACGCGTAAATACCATTTCGGAAAACACACAGTGGCGAGGCCACCATTGGGTATTCTCCCTCGCACCAAGGGTCACCGCCAGACGGTAACAAAGTTGACTGCAGGCAGGAGGCTAGTCAACTTTCACTGCCTATAGCGGTGCTTCTAGGCGAGAGAGAGGACCTTAATGGCGGCATCACACCTGTGTTTTAATTCTCTGTATGTAATTTCTAAAATGGTCTACTCTCTTACAAATGTACACCGATTGGACTGAGTGATCGGTCCTTCAGGCGCTAGCGAGTGTCAAGCCACAACAATAATCATTCTTGTACACGAACGTTTTATAGTTTTAGGTTATTAAGGTTGGCGGGCAAGTCCGAAGAGTCATGTACCGTTCACTAATGTCACGTGAAAAGGTTTCGACCTATATGGTAATATTTGCTGGGTGTATTGCGTCGGCTCAGATAACCCAAAACACTGGAACAACTGGTGATTGTAAAATTTTATATATTGGGGAAATGGAGGAAGGGGGGGGGGTTAAGTTAAGTGTGACCTTCTTCGTTTAACTGGTAATGAATGGAGATGAATATAACAAGCCTTTGGAACTGAAACGTATTTCTTTTTATGCAATCTTTACCCTTACCTTTGGTTATATACCGATATCATATTTGTCCAGTGTTACAGATAGCTACCTACTAAATGAAACCACACAGGATAAACGATGTTGCTTTGTCTTAAATAGACGACATTAGTTATTTAGTTTATTAACTAGTCTGAACAAAATAAATTTAAATTATCATGTTTTTTTGAACATCAGTCTTCTTAGCAACTTACAGATTTAAACTTTTTTGGGTGCAAATTTGAAAATTTGTCAAGCCAGCAACAATTAAATCTATGTCCGTCAAGGTGCTTACACGAAATCCCTTCAAAATAATTAATTTCATGATAAAATGTTTTCGGAAAATGTAATTGTTCTTGAAAAAGCGTAGATATGTAATTTTTTCAATTAATTTAGAGGGAATAGATCGATTAACAGTAAAATCAGTTGATTGAATTTAATATTTTTTAAGGATTAAATGGATAAAAATAACTAAAAAAAATTGCAATATCTGAAACTTCAGCCAATTGATAAACCTCACACATATCGTTTGTTTTTTCGGCCTTGGTCCAAACCAAGACGTTTTTTTATAATATCTGTCACTTCAGTCTTAATGTAATTAAATTTTGAATAATTATGTTAGCTCTACCGTCATACATTTTGGGTTGAAAGAAGAACTTATGTATCGTTAATTACATTTAACTTATATAAAAAACATAGATTTCGATAAGCATATAATTTGTACTTTATTTAAGATAAAGTTTAAAAATTACAATATTTAAAATATAGAATAAAAATGTTTATTTGTATCGTACACTCTATACATATACAGTGTGGTCGAGATCAGACCAACACCTTCCTTTATGTACAACCCCCAATACTGCCAACGGCTGATGTCATACTAAATTATACAGCGTGTAAATAAATGTCTGGAATTCATGATTATTATATGCTAGTGACAAGTTACAAAAAGAATACTGGAGAATATGCCTGAACACAACAAAATATTTTAAAGCACAGTCCTACGATTGGTCTTAGAACGTGGGCCTCAAATTAAAACTTCTTAACTGTTTGGTAAACACATCAACGAAAATATTCGACGTTTCTACCATTGTGGTTGAGGCAGACGACTGTCCATGTCTTGCAATACATTTGCAAGCAGTAAATTCATGACGCCTGGTAAGACTAATGGTATTGCCGTCTTAGGTAATCCTCGTCCGTTAAGGCATGATGTAAGGGGTATGATAATGCCGGTAGTGATGCCATTGTAAACTGGCACAAACAGTAGAAAGGCATAGTGCAACTTCTTGTTCCACCGCTCTATTATTACTTATTAGCATGAATTGGCTTCAAAACGTGCTACGATGTCAAAATCTCTATCCTCATTACAGACTATACAGTCTCTTCTACATTCACGATCTTGCACTACCGAAATCACGAAGGTGCTCGCCAATGTCGGCAAAGGTGCTTCGCACCGGATGTTGTCGGTGTGGAAACAGTTCGGCATAAAGCACTGCCTTTAGTTGAACGTTACTGCGACCTTCACCCAAAATAAACATCTTGTCCAATTTGTCCTGGTTGGAATAGGTTGGCATTTTGCTAGGAAACGAAACTAACTACTATAATTCTACTACTTAGCTGCTACACTGAAGACCCTGTATATCAAAAGGGACCGGAAGTACCTCAAAGTTTTCAAAGATTGCCAGATTGAGCGGGTCATGGGGTTTATAGTGGTGAAGGTTGCTTTGACTTTCGACACGTGACACCGCGGTATGTTTTTGGTGCTCCAATGCCCTCACCCGATAGGCCCAACCAATTACCATCCTGGTTTTTCGGCTCAGTGTTGCGGTATTGCCGGTCCCATTAGAAATACAAGGTCTGTATTGTTAAGGCTTAGAAATACGTGGTCTTATAAACTGGTCCTCAGGATTAGTGACCCCTAACGTCTATAAAAAATAAACTGGTCCTTAGGACCAGTGACTCTTACCATAATATTCTTTCTACTGGTCCCATTGTAAAGTTTTTTGTTGATATATATAGGCGCTAGCCCACTTGCGAGAAGGTTCAAGGTAGTTTGACCATAAATGATAGGTTTGACTAAATTGACTCTGCGAGACTTCAAAATTCCAATCGTGCCGAGACTGCCGACTGCCGTATAGTTTTAAATCTAACTTAATACCACTACCAAAACCTGGTACCACTTGGCAAGCCCTTCATTTGGGTCTAAACTCTAGAGTGATACGGTTTATTGTGTTTGAAAGAGAAAAGTTAAGAGTAGAAATTGGAAGAAAGCTTGAATTTTTAAACTGGTCCCGCCTCAATTCCCATCAAAAAACTTAATTATTAATTTTTTCAATTAAAAAACTGGTCCAAGCAATTAATAAACTGGTTTTGGACCAGTGGACGTGTGCTATTTCTAAGTCTGGTAGTGTTAAAATTGTAACAATACTCTTGTTAAAAAGGCACAAATACTGTAACATCCCGCCCAAACCTTTAAGTTTCGCTCCTTTTCAATGGCTCTCTTTTCAATATGGGAAAAATGCTTTTAAAAGACAATTTATTTACGTGTAAGAATTAAACAGGAAAATGGAGGCTGAGTGTAAGATAAGTGTAGTTTTAATTATAATTTGTTAGTTTAATTATAAGGTATCCATGAATTTCCCAAAAACATTCATGTTTTGGGTTGATTTAATTATACTTGATTAAGTTTAACTTAACGGTTTATCTAGTGTGGATACAAGTTTCGATAGAATATTAACTTTAATTGCAATTACCCTAAAATATGTAAGACCTTTCGATGTATTTTAATGATGAATTAAATTAATTTGAAAGTGAAATAGGAAACATCTGTGGCTGTGCGAAAAACTTGTGATGTTTTAATCTTAATTTGAGCGCGGTTCGGGAGAGTGGATTAAGCTTAAAAGTATAATTTATTGGCATTTTTTACCCTAATTGGAACGTTTAGTGAAGTTTAACATTTTTGCCAGTCACTATTTTACCCAAAACTTTTGAATTTCGCGCCAATTAATGTACTTTCAAGATAGTTTAAATTAACTTAAAAGTGAAATAGAAAACATTGGGATTTACCAATGGCTTGGGTAGTTTTAAAAAAGATTAAAAGTTATTTGAGTTTTTATCCAAAAAATGAATATATTTGGTTTAATTTCACGTTAATTATATTTAATTGAGTGCCAATTAACGTAGGATTGTGTTTCGGCAGTGTACATTTAGGTTATAAAATGACTTTCAATATATACTTCACGTTAATTGCAATTTTTAGTGGAGCTTTTGAATCTTATTTTACCCTACACTTTCGAATTTCGCGCCTATTAATGTACTTTAAAGATAATTTAAATTAAACAAGTATGAGATAGAAAACATGGGGCTATACTAACAGCTTGTTCAGTTTAAATCTTAAGTTACTCGAGTTCTCATCCAAAATATGTACAATTCATCTTTAAATTCACGCTAATTATACTTAATTAAGTTTAAATTTATGAAGGATTGAGGTTTGGCTGTGTTGATTTAGCTTATAAAATGAGTTTCAAATTACCTTTATAGTAAAGTTCAAAAGAGTTTTTTCATTCTTGCCAACACATTGCGTTCAATTTTTATCACACCCCGTGCTAAATTTTCGGTAACATAAAGATCATCTATAACATATGTTAATGAATGATGTGATTCTATAGTTTGGCAACTTTGACTTGAATACCAGTAATTAAATTCAATACCTAAACAATTCATAGCAATTTAGTCAAATAAACAAACGGCAATGTGAACTGTGGAGATAACGAACAACGTAACCCTCCGTTGCTGACGTGGTTACGTTTGAAAAATCTGCGCAGATGTAAACATGGAAATTATTTGACTAATTAAATTACATAACAACGCTGTCCTCCTGGATTAACCAGCACCACTGTTATATTTATGAATTAACAAAATCCACTGTTGGTAACAAATGGTTTTTAAAATGATTAACGTAACATAACATACACTGGTTCAATAGTATAGAAATTGTTTTAATGAATGATCTGGTCCTCTACGTTGGTTGAGTTTCAGGAATTATATCACACACCTTCACAATTAGTAGCATTTTAGTGAGATTAACAAATAATGAAACCTTGTATACCTCAAATGAGAATGTTGAATTAACTGCGCTAACGTAAACACGACGACTCTTAAAACTGCCGTAAGGAAAACACATTGAACTTTTTGTCATTTCCAGTAGTATTTTGAAGTTCTCGATCTTTTCAAAGGGTGAAAAGCACTATCTTTATTTCAACACCTTAATAATTTGAATAAATATGCCATTTTTTACTTCAAATTGGAAGCGCACATGGTAAATACAGTAAAAAAAAAACCTGGGGTTAGCCTGGTTAGGAAATGTTTCTAGCATAAAACGGAGCAGACTATATAAAGAATTCCAAAACAAATGAGAGCTGGAAATAAGCCTTTTTAATAATCTTTGAAGAGGACAGACACTATAAAGACTATAATTTCATAGACTAACTAAAATACAACCTAAGCCTTGGCCGTAAAGAACGTCGAAAAACTTACTTCAAAAGATATAAAAACCTCTATTAACTGTAATTATTTACCTGAATTAATTTTTTAGATGAAAATTCGACCTGATAACAAAGTATTTGTTCTTAAGGGTGTTATAGATAATTAGCAAATCCAAATAAAGGTGTTCAAGCTCGGATGAAATACCAAAGTAATTAATTTTAGTTGCCTTACTGTCGTCTGTTATGAAATTAGGAATTTTCCACATAAAAGCAAACGTTTGAAATTTATCAACGTAACTTGTTAGCACGCAAAAAGCTAGGCCGTTCTAGTTATCAATGAGAACGAAAATGGGGAAATAAGTTTAAACGCGCTAGGAGGTTAGGCTGACTTCTGACCCAAAAGTAAATTTTTGACGTACTATCTTAATTAGTTAAATTACAAAAATTAGAATTCATTAATTAAAAATCGAAACACGTAAGTTTCTCATTTAAGAAATGCTTGTTAATTTAGAAGCATTCCTAAAACTAACTTCGCTATAGTTTTTCCGTATGGCCTGTCTCAATTTCCTTAAAAAACCGAATTTTTTTTAATGCTTTTTCTATGGGACGCTAACCCTAAAAGGTGTGACTTTTTGTTTAACATTACGGAAGGGTGTCATGTCATATCTACAAGGGCCTACCGGCCCTGTAGAATTGTTTCCTGACACCGCCTGATATGGGGGTCTGGGAAGGCTGTAGCATATAAACCACGCCATGCGTGTCTGAGAGCGGAAAAATTTTCTCTTTGCATGGGACTTCTCTTTCGTTATAATTTCGTAATGTCAAACGTTTAGTTAAAAAAAGCCGTTTTTGTTTCAGGTCTTAAGCGTAGATGTTCGCGTTCTTTGAAAATTTGCTTCTTACAACAAGACAGCTTTAGGTATCTAAATTAAAACTGAAATAATAATTAAGAACTGCATCAAAATAGATGACAGCTGCCAAGAAAAATTGTTTTTAAGTAAATAAGTTCATGTATATTTTTTTGTTCAACTTGTGTTTTAATTTAAAAAATTCAACAACTTCATCTTGAATTGCTACAATATAATACTTTGTAAAAGCAAAAATTTTAAAAGATATGTTCCATAAATATGACACTTACTATACAAGTTCGTAATGCCAGAGATTTACTGATCGAGAACGACAAGGGAGAATTAACTATACACGGGTTATCAGTCCATCTTTCTATTAAGTCTGTACTAAGCTTTTGATAGCGTCGCTTTACGAGAATCCATGACTTTCATAATTTCATGAAAGCTCTCAATAAGCAGTGACAAACTTATGGAACATATCTTACGAACTTATGGTATAAGTAATGAAACTGCTGATTAGTATTGTATGCATTAAGAACATCCATAACATTTAGTTTCCTAGTACACCCCCGTATCTAAAGAAATTGTTCACGATGATAAAGAATAGTGATTCATTTATATTATTTTTAACAATAGCATGCATTTAGTTGATTTTCAGCACTGATTACGTAATGTGAATACGAGAGGAAGACCCCCTAGTGGTTTCTGTATCATTCCAGATATCATCGATATTTTGTCTCGATGGAAGGGAGAGTGGACGCTGAACCTCCTTAGTATGGAGCTAAGAATAATTTTCATCTCTAACATGGCAAATTTGAAACCTGGACAGCCTCGTGGTCCTGCCGAGAAAGTCAGGAAGGCGTACGGATCAATGGGTTTCTCGGCGTTCGGTAGAAATCGTTCGGGAATGAATTTCTCCGGATCGGGATATACATCAGGGTCCTTGTGTACATTGGCGATAATTATTGCGACGTTGTTTCCTTTAGGAATTACCACATTGTCGTCTGAAATGAAACGGTGAAAATCAGAAAAAGGACAGCGATCTTGCATCAGAGAGAATTTTTCATAGGGAGTGGAAACTGAGGAATATTATGTAGCTCAAAAATCACGTGATCAACAAAACTGGCCAGGTCTATTTCCGGTACTTATTTTTTGTGGCCCCTCCCTCTAGGGTGGGTCTAGAATGTTGCGGGAGGGTCTAGGGGAGATGGACACTACTTTTTTAGGGAAACGAAACGTCTGACTTAAAATAACTCCAAATGGCGCCAGTCGCACTTGAAATCGCGAACCCTTATTGGGTAATTGTACAACCAACAGTGATTGAGGGCAAGCTTTAAAATTAAAGGAGAGTCATGTGACCGGAAATTTACTTGGCCAGTTTTACCGTCGCAGCCTACATGTTTGAGCTACATTGTATTTAGCACTGTCAGGGCAAGAGCTTCCACTCCCTATTGTAAATTCTCTCTGCTTGCATCATGTATTTTGCAACAGTGTAGAGTAGCAAGAAATGAAAATAATAGAAAGAACGGCAGAAAGGAGGACGACATCAGTTAGAGCTCGGCATTTTCTATCCATTATCCACAAATTAGTGGATAACCTATTATTTATAAACAAAGTAGTGGATATAATACGATTTAACATGCAAGTTCTGTGAATATTTTTCGAGAGTGGATAAAGATAAAATGACGTGGATAATGGATAGAAACCCGAGCTTTAACATCAGTTGAGTTTATAGGGTAAAGTTCAAAACTAATTCAATTTGGGAGAAGTCAAGTTTTGGCCTCATTTACCGAACGACTAAAAATTCAGTTGATTATTACAGTTTAATTTTTGTGTTAAATTTTCTCTTGTGTTAAATTTTCTCTTGTGTTAAATTTTCTCTTATCTTAAATTTTGAAAGTTCAAGGTTGGTTGAAGACTTCTTTAAGTTCCTTCACTTTATTACTAAGAAATAATGACCCACGGAAATCTAGGGAAACGCTCACTTACTAACAAGAGTACGCTGGCAAACTGAATTGTATTGCATAGGTCTGCACTTGGCAAGAGTCACAAGAGACACATTGCAGCAAACTGCATATTGCCAATTTGCTTTGATTGATTTTAAAGCTAATACAGCACAGAGCTGGCAAAAGATGGATGAATAAAAATTCTTAATTGTCGAAGACTTTATCACAATACGTATTCGTTCGCGCATGCGCTGGTTAAAAACTCGATCCCGTTACCATTATGATATGATTGTACTAAAACCAATTCATTAACAAAGGTACTAACCAATACGTAAATCGCTCAGCAGAGATCTGGAGATGGCACCAACCGGTGGATAGAGTCGAGCCGCTTCCTATAATTAATGTTTAATTAATCTCAGATTAATAAGCCAAAGATATGAAAAGGAATAGGAAGGCAGATTTGTTTTGAGCACAAACTTGGAAAGGAGTCACCCTAAATAGAAATCTCGTCTGCTACTCTGATTGACTACTTTTTATTATCTCACCTTAATTTATTGTTTGTTATAAACTTAATAACAAATACCCGAAAAAGTTTACGTTTCCTATGCCTTTGCTTTAATTCTAACTACGCCATTTGCGTTCTGCCTTCAGAGGGTGCACATGGTGTTTTTTTTTAAATCCATGGTTATAGTCCTCTCTGATTACAAAGAAGAAGTCTTGCCTTTATGACGCATTCTAGGTATGTTAGGTTCTTGATGTGGTCTATTTCGATGGGTGTATCAGGGTCAGTACCAAACACCGCATCCATTTCCGCATGAACCTTGCCAAGGGATTCTTTGTCCAAACCCAATAGGTACAAGGCGAAACTCATGTTCAAGGACGATGTGTCATGACCCTGAAGTTAAAAGAAAATCACAACTCTAGGTATTACCATAAGTTTATCATGCCTCTAAGTACACAAATATGGGTTACAACTGGGCATCTTCTGCGTGACGTCAGAACTCGTATAGCGCTAAGATCCGAAGAGAGAAAATTTTGAAATTTCTGTCGCGGTGCAGCCACCAAGCGGTCGAGACGATTACTAAATTGGTCTCATGAAAAAAAATCATCCAATGGAATAAAGGAGATTTTTACGTTTCGTATAGGCAGGCATTGGGGGGGGGGAACGAATTTTACTCAAGCAACCCCAAAATTCCTCTCTCTCGTGAGATAGGGGCGGTTTCAGTCCTGAAACATTCTATTCTAAAAGGGGTAAAAGAAACGCTAGCCTAGGCGGTACAATTTTGTATTGAAGTTGAGGTGATAAATGATACGGAGAGAGTATAGGGTTTCATTAAAGGGAGCCAGACAAACTCTATTGCCATAGGAGTAGCAGCCATTTCTCTACTTAGAGGCATGATAAACTTATGGTATTACTTTAGTACTATAAATGAAATTTCCATATTAATTGTATAATTTTCTGATTGCATGGTGATTGTGGCAATTATAAAAGAAATATAACTTTTCGTACCCCTAACAACAATGTTTCGATTTCATCTTGCACATCTTCTAGTGTAAGGCTCTTGTCTCGCATATGCATTTCCAGTACCATATCCAGAAATGATTTTCTGCTCAATTTTGATGGCAGAATATTGTTGTCATATCCTGAGGGATTATTGTGCCTAGCTTCAACAAAATCCATTTTGCGTTTTTCAATTACCTGGACAAAATATGTTAATCAGTTCTGTATACAGAATGTTTTTGAAAGGCCCATCAAGAGAAGGAGCGTGTTTATTGGGTCCAACTGAATGGAAAGTATCAAAGAACATGCGGTGTACAACATTAGGTTACGAATATACGCTTCCCCCCAAACATTGGGCCCTAAAACAAGAAAAAGAGTACGACATTAAACCGAGTAATCAGCTTGTTTTGAACTATTAGATAATTTCAATAGCCTTCAATCTAAAAACGTTTTTTCCTTTTACTCAGCAGAAGGGTGTAAAATGTGTAGAAGTATGCCTACGACGGTAATGTCAAGCCAATCCCAAGTTTCATGGTGTTTGCAGATCTCCCAGCATTCGAACAATTTTTTAATTCATTGTTGGATCCCTGTCAAGTCTTTAACATCAAGGACTGCGCTCTTGTACGCTAATTATGTCCTGGAGAATACCCAAAAGATAGAAAACTCGTGTGTTTTTGAAACAACTTTCCCCAATTACAGGGAGTGTTCTTTGTTTTAAGGACATAAATAGCGTAAAAGAGCTACAACATACTGGTTTTTTCGATTTGCGATTTGTGTGTGGAGGTTGGATAGACGAAAAACCCGTTACAGCGAGGTCTTGCAAGAACGTATTGTACCCCAACCGCTGGGTCAACTCTAATATTACCTTAACGAGTTAGAAAACATGATTACTGTACTATATTAGCACATACGAAACTACACGTTTTCACCACCGCAACCACACCTAGCTGATACGGAAATTTTATTTAAGTGACTTGTTTACTTTTTTTTCGGCTAAACGTGTTTCCTCACTTTATTTTGTACGCTTCCGCTGGGGTTTTTTATTTTGCGATGCAGAGAATTCTTTGAAAATATTCTACCAATATTACCACTTTTATTGTTGATTTATTGTCATCACATTTGAACATGCACAAAACATTTGGAAGAAATAATGGGTGAAAAATGCGATACAAGTTTTGACCCGGACAAAAAGACAGACAGAGAAGTGAAGCTAAATAAAAGCTTGACCAAATCCCAGGACAAGTATGTGAGAATAACGAAAGCAAAGTTAGGCCTAAGGTAATAACAGACACAGCGAAAAACCTCGATTTGTGTAAACAAGTTAAACAACATTATTAGTAGTAACAGCACTCGTAAAAACTTAAACTAGTCCCGTTTTTTGTGGCCCTATTTTGTCTCGAATGGATGGATACGGATTTTCGCGGGCTACTTTAGGTGGTTTCTAGCTTGCCAAGTACTACCATACATTCATTAAAAACACTTATGTTTTTTCCTATGAATTCAAATTCACTTACTTCCATCGTGAACTTTCTGGCGTATTTAAGAGCTTCAAAATATCGCTTCCCTTCATGAAAATATTTGAAGGTGCAGTCCAACCAATACCAAGGTTTAGGAATGCGCTGCATAACGCTATTCACCAAACTAATATTAAAAAATTGAGATTTCAGTGATATTACATTTCAATAGGAGAATGTATTCATGTCCATAGAATGTTTTCATGATCTCATACTTTATGAGGTTACTTAGTAGCAGAAGTGCATAATACTTCTCTTCGAGAGAAGTGTACTACAAAGTGGGGTAATTATAACATGTTTACATTTGGAGCGAGGTTACTAAACTGAATCACATACGCAGTGGCGTCGCTAGGCCTTTTTTGGGGGGGCTATAGCCCCCCCAAATTCCAAACTTAGCCCCCCCAAAATAATCCGTAAACCCTACCAAAAAATTGCTGTTAGCAACCTAAAATTCTGTAGCAATATATAAAAAAATTTTCAATATCTAGCGTGATGAAACAATTATAAATCGATGTCGTTAGCTAATTTAAGGAATCCAGGTGAAAAAAGCCACAGTAAAAAAAGCTAAGGTTAAAAAAGGCAAGGTAATAAAAGAGAAAAATACGGGAAAAAGCCATTTTATTTTATATGTAAGGTCCGAGGGGAGGGGTCCGACGCTCCTTCAAATCTCGTACAGTAGAAGATTTAAAATCTTGAAATCTTAAAAATCTTCAAATCTCTCAAATCCCAGAAAATCTTATGAATTCTTGATAAATCTTTAAATCATCACAAATCTTTCAAATCCCAGAAAATCTTTCTAATCCTTGATAAATCTTTCAATCTTAAACCCATCTACTCGGGGGGGGGGGGTTCCCATTCAACCGA
Organism: Phalangium opilio; assembly: GCF_054372755.1. Lineage (NCBI taxonomy): Eukaryota > Metazoa > Arthropoda > Arachnida > Opiliones > Phalangiidae > Phalangium > Phalangium opilio. The sequence continues at coordinate 1,700,432 of NW_028324243.1, forward strand.
ATCTCATTGGACAGAATCGCATTCGACAGAAAATGTTTGGCTAGAATTTCAAAATCTAGCCCAACGGCGGGTTTCAATTGAGGTGGAATACTTTATAACTTTTTTAAAGTCAGTTTAGGTTAGGTTAGGTTAGTAATATTTTATAAATCATTTAACTATGGTACGCCTTTTCCAAAATATTCATGTTTAGCTTCATTGACTTCTCAAATAATATTCCTTTTCCAAAACATTACTGTTATGTTAACTTAGGTTAGGTTTGGTTAGGTCCGCCAAAAGTGCGGGTTTTTCGGTTGATTGGGACTGGTTTGCGGCCGAATGCGATTCGGTCCAATGGGGCAGAGCCATATACTCCCATAGTCTTTCAATCTTGAAATTATATAATCTGATATAATATAATATATTAATATAATTGCTAACGTTTGTGGGGTTTTTTAATCTTGACTTTCTTTCCATTGGCTTTTATTACCGCGTTTGTGGATTTTTTTACCTTGGCTTTTTTTGTATTCGTAAATTTGTCTTTTATTACCTTGGCTTTTTTTACCAACAACCAATTAAAAAGCACCATGCACCATGGCCATTTGGAGAGATTTTCAGAATAAAAATTCAGGAAATTAATATAATAGAGGTGTGCGGGTACTGATTTTTCAATTTCGAATCGGGTTCGGGTCAAAAATCAAAAAGATTGTTCTCGGGTATCGGGGCGGGTACCCGAATTTTTTGTCGGGTATTCCGGTAATTACTAATTAGGCTTAGCCGAAAAATGGTTGTCGGGGTAACAGTCGGGTATTAAAAGTTGAATGAATAGTTATTGTGGTGGGTACCCAAACATTTTCGGGTAATTAGGGTTAAATAAATAGGTACTTCCTTCAAAAGCTCCCTTAGTAGGTACACTATTTTTACAGCTATATCTCAATTCTGGTGCCTTCAATGTATGGTCTATCTTAGTTTATTTCATTTTGATGCTTCATCTAACTTTTGGTTGCTTTCTCTTTCTTAAAGGGACTGTAAAGAAGGCATCGGCGGGTGGGTAAAAATTATTTGAAATACGTCAGAGGCAGTGGCGTCGCTAGGCCTTTTTTGGGGGGGCTATAGCCCCCCAAATTCCAAATTTAGCCCCCCCCCCAAAATAATCCGTAAACCCTACCAAAAAATTGCTGTTAGCAACCTAAAATTCTGTAGCAATATATAAAAAATTTTTCAATATCAAACAGTAAAATTTTGAAGAAAATAACAGATGGAGACGAGTAAAATTTTTCATGTTCTCTCGAAGGGAGTCCCAATAGTGTGGACTAAAAGCTAACCAAAACTAAAAATAAACCTAAGTCGAGTGAAAATCCATCATAATTGGTTCCGTAGTACTTATCAATAAAAGGATGTACATCTTTAAAATACGAATAATTTCACGTTGACACAAATTTACGGATAGTTTTAAAGCTCTACACATTTTCCAAAGAACCCATTATGCAATTTTTAGCCACATCGTAGTATACGATAGGCTCTTAGTTTGACCCGAGCTGTAGTTGTGGCCGGGGTTTTCGCTTTCGTTATCGTCAGATTTTAGCTTAAATGGAACCAATAGTGGTAGCTGAGCTCAGAGATTTTATTTTAATTAAAACAGTTTTCGCACCGCACCCGGGAATTGAACCCGGCTGGCTACCACTGTGGGGTCGGACACTTCTGATTTCTTGTTTAGGGTCTTTGATTTTTTTCTTTTTATTTATGTGCTAATTAAATAGATAAAGATGTGGCTACTATTAAGTCCCAGCCCTTGGGCCATCTTGTTTATATTAAGTTCTTATAATAACCAGAAGTAAATGAACCGAAGTTACCGGAGTCCTATTGTTTATTCATTAAGCACAAGTTCCTCACAAACCACCATATTTCAACCCCGACGATAGTCTCGCTCCTCTACTCTTTCGAGTCACAAAAATTTTGAAAAACGCCACCAAGCGGCCAATGTTCGAGTAACCGGATTTTCCGGGAATTAGTAGAGTTTTTAAAAATGGCGACTTCTTAGGGATTTGAGGTTTACACTCTTTGAACAACTTTTCGAGTAGGATAAGAAGACTTTTAACATACTTTTGTCCAATGTCTGACTTTAGAATTTCAATAAAACTTTCCCGTCTTGAAGTCACAAATGGTCGATTAATATTTGAAGGGTATTTCAAAAGATCATCCGTAATGTTTTCATCCATTATCGAACGTAAGCCTAGGGCCTAGGCTCCTAAGATAGAAGCAGACGCCTATTTCTGAAACAACGACTATTTATTCATACTAACGATATTGCGCGGATTTGTAACCAAGCTGTAACTATGGTCTTTGGTGCCAGCGTTAAATTTCGAGACGATTCAGGTAGAGGTACAGCTACCTTGATTTTTACTACCCCCACGTTATGGAAAACGCATTATACAAATTTTGCCCTCTCCGGCAACTTCGGTTCATTTACTTCTGTAATAACTTTAAAATAGTTTGCCCAGATTTAGCCCCCCCCCCAAATTTCAAACCCTAGCGACGCTACTGCACATACGCGATAAATAGTTCCCCTTACTCTATTAGAGCTTGACTATTTCCCAAGGCGCGCTCTTGAATTTGATTGCTGGGGATTTAGTACCAAACAGTTATAGAATTCAGCCCCACCGTGCAATACCCATGTGAAGTTTGATGAGCGAGAGAGCAAACAAAGGGTGAGCCTGGGAAGAATCATTCGACATATCTAACGTATTAAGAGGGTACAGAGTGTAATCCTTCTTCTATTATCCCCTTCTGTTAGAAGTCATCTTTACCTTCAAATACGTCAGAGATTAGATTTTAAACTTAAAAGTTACTTAAAATTTTTAAACTAGGTCAACCAAAGTGTGGAAAGAATTAGACCCCCGGTAATGTATTGAACACAAAAGATACGTCACATGACTGTGTTATTTCAAAGAGAATATACCAAGAGGAGCAGAAACTTTGGAGATGGGGACCTATTCAGAATTTTGAGAAACTAGTTCCGGTTATTCAAGTGACAGTGTCGTCTGCTTAAAAATTACCTTTTGTACGTCAACGGTCAACCCAGAGATCTGGATCAACCCTTTGCAACCACCAAAAATAAGCAGTCGACGTAATTTAACCAATAAAAGGCGTCGCTGCTTAGCCAATCAACAAAAACCAGATCAAGTTACTCCAAAACCGTGACCGGGCTTTTCAAAAGCCTTGTGAAAGGCTAGAGCTTCTGCTCCTCTTGGTAAATTCTCTTTGGTTATTTATTAGGCTATTGTTAAAGACATTTATTTGGTGTAATAATACATACGTGTCTATGCAATGCAAGTATTTTGAGTCTTGACTTTCCTGAATTCCCATTTTAACACCGGTTGAAGTTTCTAAATAAATATTACCATTAATTTTTTCCGCAATCGATATAATTGAAATAATTTAGTATACCCAAAATGATGTCGAGTGTACAGTAGCCCATGAGAGGAATTATGTCAGTGGGCTTACTTGCTAGGGCATTCAAATTCGATACCAAAATCAGAGAATTCTCGTAAAATATGTCGAAGTATGATTCGACCACCTTTTGGTGCAGAGTTGGAGCTAGCACCTTGCGCCTATCCCTCCATATTTTTTCGTCGCTGTGAATGAAAAACAACATCAGAACATAATCAAGGTAAACAGATCTTTAAAATAAATTCGCCTGAAGGGGCGCTTTTGATCGAATATATAGTTGTTTAGTGGGATCAGAGAGAATTTATAATAGGGAGTGGAAACTGAGGAATATTATGTAGCTCAAAAATCATGTGATCAACAAAACTGGCCAGGTCTATTTCCGGTACTATTTTTTTGGCCCCTCCCTCTAGGGTGGGTCTAGAATATTGCGGGAGGTCTAGGGGAGATGGACTCTACCTTTTTGGGAAAGGGAAACATCTGACTTAAAATAACTCCAAATGACGCCAGTAGCACTCGAAATCGCGAACCCTTATTGGATAATTGTACAACCAACAGTGATTGAGGGCAAACTTTAAAATTAAAGGAGAGTCATGAGACCGGAAATTTGTCTGGCCAGTTTTAGCGTCGCAGCCTACTTGTTTGAGCAATATTGTATTTAGCACTGTCAAGAGCAAGAGCTTCACTCGCTATTATAAATTCTCTCTGGTGGGATAGTGCTTTGCACCTCTTTCTGTACTTGAACACGAGGTTTAAAAATTGACGTTCAAAACATCTTGGCACAACTCTTCAAGAAAACGACACGATTATGACCAGGGTGGGAAATAAGGTTTTTTAAACTGGACATTAGGCCAGCGATGCCACTATCCTGAAATAAATAAACTGGTTCATGACCATTGACCAGGGCACGTGGTCTGCTAAACAAATGAAAAGGATAAGTAAAATATTTGAGTTCATGTCTGAACCCTGGTTACCCATAAATTTTTTCAGTGATACCGTGGACCACTGACCCCCCTTCGACTGAATTTTAAAATTGGACCAGGCAATTTTTAAGCTGGTCATTTGTCCTGTGCCTCTGCCTTATTTCCCACGCTGGTTATGACTATACTCGGGGTTTCCCGATAGTATCGCATCGGTTGGTTTAATATGATACTAAAACGATATTCGTTTAAAATGCGTTAGATGGCGCTACATGGTATTTTTAGTTCTTTCAGTAATGTATTGATGGTGATAATATCTTATTTCTATGTCAACCTTGATGATTTCTCATTTAGATAAAAAGTTATCTATTAACTAGTAAGCAAAAATACCTATAAAAATGTTGATAAAAATATAAAGAAATATTTTATATTAGCATATCTTGAAATGATTGGTTTTGAATAAATAAAATTTTTGCTTTCAATTCTTCAGTGATCACTCAACGAACAATTACTAGATGTATAAGGATAAAAGGGCCTCTCAGCATATACTAGTTACAAAAGACAAGCCGTGATATTATTTTGGAAATACCACTAAAAATTGCATGTACTTAGTAGTATAATTCATGAAATTACTCTTTAATGTACTTCTAAGTATCTTTGATACATATGTAAATGGCACTGTCCAACTAAAAATATTGGTATCGGTTGAAGTATCGGGTTTTTGGATCATAGTGAGTAAATATCGGTATCGGTTCCTGTTTGCACCGGTATCGATTGGTATCCGGTATCGGCCATCTCTAGTTATGACGTAGTCTTGTTGCTATAGCTACAACATTACACGAGGCACAATCTCTGGAGCTAACGTTTCTACTATAAGTTTAGACTAGAGATAGAAAATGACCTCTTATTATAAAATAATTAGCATTTAATTAGTCTTAAAAACGAGGACTACTGCACCGCCCTTGTATTAGTGGCGTCTGCTAAACCGAAAGTCTTACCCTTATCTCATCCTTACCTATCTCAGCCTGTGAGAATTCAACCAATCCCGTGGGGGTAAGAGGTTCGAGCTAGCAGACGCCACTATTATTAATGTTGGTTGGCCTCACGTTATAATCCTTTACCCATAATGCTCCCTTCTCCTATTATTCTCTTCTGGTATTAGCACAAGTTTATAAGATATGTTCCATAAGTATGACACTACCTATACTTCGTAATGCTAGAGACTTACAGCTCGAGCTAGTTCGAGAACGACAAGCGATAATTGACTTTACGCGGTTTTGCAGTCCATCTTTCTATTAAGTCTGTACTAAGCCTTTAACAGCGCTTCACCAGGAGTCGCTTTACTAGAATATATGACGTTTCACCTACGTCACTTCATTAACCAGTGACACACTTATGGAACCTGTCTTATAAACTTATGGTATTGGACATAGGATTGAGTTTTTACCTTGTTAGTAAGCCATTGCGCAACCATCCTTTGATGAAATGATACATTTGCGGAGATTTTTGTACATTTTCCTTGCACTTCAAAAGATGCTAGATGCCATGGGACAATTGAATTAACTTACTTTCTAATCGATTTGGTGGTAATACTAGCGAAATTGTACCTTGGCGGTGGACGCTTTGAATGCGACGAAGTATGTTTGGAAAGCAAAACTGACGTGTACCATCGGTGCGCCATTCACCATTGGATGCATTGCGGTAAGTCTTTCATATATTCCTTCATATGTATAATGGGGAGAAATGAAATTGTAAAGAAAACCACTGTCTGTTCGATAAAGACTACAAAATGAACTTCAAAACATAATTTCAAATTGCAATACATTTAATAATTTCTAATTTCTGGCCCTTTGTGGGTTAGAAAAAGCGTGGCCATGGATTGTGTATAAATGCAGTTTTTTAAGGATTGCGAAGTAAAACTCGTTTCGTATAGCATAAAATTGCCACAATTTTTATGGTTAGTTTTGTTAATGACTTGAGTTTCATTTTATCATTGTAAATCAAAATGGTTATTTATACGTTTCAATCCCTTTAAGATGACATAATTACATATTAAGATATTTTAGGGCATTTTTTTGCTGATGCCTGGTTTATAGGCATTAGCATAAATTTGTAAGAAATGTTGCATATGTATGACACTATCTATAGTTCGTAATGCTAGAGACTTACTGAGAGCTAGCTCGAGAAGGACAAGCGAGAATTGAGCACACTCGGTTTTGCAGTCCATATTCCTATTTAGTCTGTACTAAGGCTTTGACAGCGGTTCACCAGACATCGCTTTACCTCGAATCTATGACCTACGTCACTTCATGACAAGCTCTCAGTAACTAGTGACAGACTTACGGAACATATCTTATGAACTTATGGTCACTTACTAATTTCCAGTGGAATCTTGCTTTTAGTTAGAAATAACGGTACTAAAAAGTCAATAACTGCAGTGTAGCACGAACCCAATCTGGGTACAGTTTCGAATACGGTTTTAGTCCTGGATTTTTTAAAAATTTTGAAAAGTTGAATTGCAAGGAAAGCTATAATTCCGGCAAATAAGCAAGAAAGACCGTTTGAAAATGTTAAATCCATCATTGCACATTCAGCAATCAAGTATCGTCGAACTTAAAAACGAGTTTAGTATGCAGTTTATATTTTTACAAGTTTCAAACCTTGTTTTTATATACTCTCGTATCTTTCAAGATAAAACAAAAACAAAACAAAAACAAGTTGGGAAGATAAAAAATTAGCTCTCCAGGGCAAGGCGAGCATTCCTAGGTATTATTATTATCATCGTGTAAGGTCAGAAGATATGCTCCATAAGTTTGACACTGGTTACGTCATAGATTCTAGCAGAAGTCCATTAAATTAGCCTAGGCTAATTTAATGGACATCTGATACTAGTTAAAACGTTATTCCTAATAAAGTTTGAAACTTATCTATTACTGACGTTTGACGTCTTGCGTATGCCTCGTTCGCAATTTTGCTTTTGTAAATTGGGGTTTATAAGGCGGCCAATTCCTAAAGAGTGATAAGAAAAAGCGGATTTGGTAGAAACCCCCCAATTGGGAGACTAGACGTTTCTCGTAACCCTAGCCGATCGCATAACGATGATAATGGAGTATAATTCAATGTTATAAATTGGTGTCTAGGTGTATAGACAATGATTCAGAAGTACAGGTTGATGCACATGTGGTATAGACAAAGACCAGATGAAAGTGGTGATAGGTGCCAATGTGCACAGATTGGTGTCTGTGTGGAATAGACGATAAACTAGGCAGGTGAAGTTATAGTAGTAGTAAAGCACAATAACTAACTTAGTGAAAGGCTATTTTCCGTCATCTCTGGAAATTGCGAACACTATTGCTCCGATTTGAAAACTGGGAGCGTGGTGTACTAGAGTGACAACAGACAAACATCCAGACATACAAACATAGACGTGCAGTATAATATCTCTCCGTCTGTCACGTCACTTGGAGAGGCAAGCATTTAGAGATAAACTATCTCTTTATACTTAATCTTATATAATTTTCGAACAAATTCCCAAAAAATACAGTTATTTTTTTTCTCGCAATCTTGTGGTTTCAATCAGTTTTTCGGAATCAATATGAATTGTCTATAGATGGAAAGCTTTTTCATTTAAAATTATCTCCTATAACGTTTTTAGCGATACTATAATGCTGTTATGTTATCCGAAGACCTTTAACCCCTATCAGAAAAAAACAACGTTTCTTTAATAAAACACTTAAATGAAGGGAAAAAAGAGTGAAATCCCATAACACCTTGTTAAGGTTTTAGATTCTAGTCCTCATGGATGGAAGACTTTCACGAAAAATTGTATAAAAATGTATTGCAAGGCGTAAAAAATAAGCATAAAATATACCTTACTCTTAAGCACTTCCTTGCATTTTATTTTATTTATTTTTTCATAAATTAGAAGCAACCGTTGTTTAACAAAATAACTATAAAAAGTGCAAATGATGTCGGGTCGTTGACTTTTTTCCTTCTTATTTTTTGAACAAGACAGCCCTTGACTTCGACAGCTGATGTAAAACGCGTCAAATAGGAATTATTTCGTGGTTGTTTGCTAATGAGTACAGTACACTGAGCTTTTATTTACAGGGAGAGGAAACTTCCTCCCACTCTAGTACTGTAAACGCTCTTAGGAAACGTAGACACTATTTGTCCATAAAATGGGGCACGTTTCGCTGGCAAAAAAATGGAGCCTATGTAAACAACAAAGATGGCCGTCTTCACTCGTTCGTTGAAAGGCATAAGCCTTGGTGTTTTAAAGGTTTAATTTTTACATTTTGAATGGACTGCGATTCCAGTCTAATAGCACAAGAGGGAAGGAGGTTAAATGTGTATATTGTAGCTGCAGAAGCGATTCACGGTACAAATCATCATTTAATGGCAAGGAATTGAAGTTCCACCAAGAAAATGACGTCAGACTTTGTTTACATGGGCTCGGGAGGAGCGAAAGCGTTGCGCAGAACCGAGGTACGCTAAGGGCTAGGGGGAAAGTCCGAGTTTCCTCTCCCTGTTAATAGAAGCTCCGTGATGAGTAAAACCATAAGTTCAAAAGAAATGTTCCATAAGTATGACACTACCTATACTTCGTAATGATAAAGCATTACTGAGAGTTAGTTCGAGAACGACAATCGAGAATTGACTACACGCGGTTAATTTTGTAGTCCATCTTCCTATTAAGTCTGTGCTAAGCCTTTGACAGTCCCTCACCAGGTGTCGCTTTACCTCGAATCTATGACGTTTCACCTACGTCACTTCATGACAAGTTCTCATTAACCAGTGACAAACCTATGGAACATATCTTATGAATTAACTTATGGAACATATCTTATGAATTAACTTATGGAATATATCTTATGAATTAACTTATGGAACATATCTTATGAATTAACTTATGGAACATATCTTATGAATTAACTTATGGAACATATCTTATGAATTAACTTATGAAACATATTTTATGAAATTATGATTAAACTTATGGTATCATAAATGGAATTTCCATATTAATGGACTTTCTTATGAACTTATTACCACTTGTGTTATTATCTTACTTCCATCGTGAATTTTCTGGCGTAGTTGAGCACTTCAAAGTACCGCTTTTTTCCATGAAAATTTTTGAAAATTGAAAGTGCAGTGCAACCAATACCAAGGTTTACGTATGCGCAGATTGATTCTTAAAATGGTAAAATATTTTGCCACAAAATTTAGCTGATAAGGTAAAAAATCTCAACCCGATTTTATCATATACGTATATTCCAATTTTATATTTAATATTTATACTTTTACACCTTTCGTTCCACCTGTTATTTCGCAAGCCTGACTTGCTTGATGTATCACTTCCAAAGTCGGAAAGCTGATGAACCGCATTCGCCAAGGACTAAACTTCACGATACCTAAATTTCTTTCTTCGACGTGAAGAATGGCAATTCAAACAGAGGTGTATGTCAGCTAAGTATCGAAGTTTCTTTAGCCAATTTTACCTCTCCGAGTGATGATGACGTCACGGAGAGGTATTACACTGTGTGTGTGTCTGTCACCGCGTTCGCAGTTGGAAATCGGAGTAAACGTTTTCGCAAATATCAATCTTTGGTTTCTACTCCCATCGTTAGGATTACGAAGTACGCGGTGATCGGCTAGGGTTACAAGAAACGTCTAGCCTCCAAATGGCAGGATTCACGCAATTGCGTGGTTTCTAATCTTTTATTGTGAATATTTTTTTGGAATAAAGTTTCTTAAAACGATTCAACTTGAATAAAGGTATATTAATGACGATTAAAATAATTATCAGTCATATTTATTTAAATATTTAAAAAAAGCCTGTTAATTGCATCTCCACTCGGAGAGGTTTATTTTGGTTTCCAAACTCGTCAAATGATTCATCTGCTGCTCGAAATAAACGACAGCAATTGGTCGTGTTCGTATGAATTTCAGAGATCCTTACTCCTAGTTAATTCACTTTCGAAATAACGACTACTCGTTTGCCTGTCGAGTATCGTGGAAAACCTCCCACGTTGCTAAGCGTGTGCTGCTGAATCACAAATCCGAGGATTTGAATACAAGTCATTTTATATTCAACATTCGTAAAACGTGCAGTGTTATTTGTAGGTCTAGCGTAACTGAATTTTTGGTCTATTTTGAATTGGAGATGCGGTTTCTCAAAGAAATATTTCTTGGCTTGACGTTCCTGGCGGTCCTTTCAAAGATATCGTTTGTTAATTGCGATGGAGGCAATTGCAACAGCAACACTTGCGGTACTTACACTGGCAGAATTACTCGATTGTTATACTACTGTTGTCGTAAGATATTTTTCTATTCATATATTCAATATTAGCAGAAGTAAATAGATTATAAACAAGAAGTTAATATCTCCCCGGCATGGGCGCGTTATGAAAGTTGATATTCCCGCTCCTATTCCGCGGCAGTGCACAAATGGCGTAGCACCTAGCGAACCACTTGACATGTACCTAACGTATCTAGTGTCGCGCCGCTCAGACAAAGTAGTGCGGGTTGTTGAAGGTTTAATCGACGCGCATGCGTTCTAAAGGTAATTTCTATCAGCTGTCTGCTGTGAGACTGTGACAGTATAGACTACAGTGAAGACTACATGTGATTGCCTATGAATGCGATAAAATAATAATATGAAAAATGGATAAGGAATATGATTATGACGAATTCGTGAAACAAAAAGATGAACGTAAAACAATACTACAATGTTGGGAGAGCCAAGGACGTTTGAAAACTTTTGTTTGCAACATGATGGAAGAGTATGCGGTATTATTCGTAGGTTTCAGATAAAAATTGCACTGGGTCGATACCGAAGGCGAAACTAAAATCGTTTTTACGCGGCATTATGAAACTAATTAGTTTTAGACTTCAGTATTTTAATATAATTTACCATAATTCAGCAATTACCCGCACTACTACGGCGCCATTTTCCATCACGTAAGCGCGGCTACCAATGATATTGCCCTAAATTTACTCCCATGATGCTCAGTAACTTGTACTTCTTTCCAATATCTCTTGTCGCTTCTATGACGTCATGCGAACATCCTATTGGTTACAAGCAAGCCACGTGATACTCGATACTCATTTTACATAGCATGCAGGCGGGAAGGTACGATTGACTTAAAGCTATTAACTTTTTGATTTCTATTTACTTTTGATATTAGTATTGGTAACGAAGATGAAGTGTTTCTTCTTACGAAACATTATCCTTTAAAATGAAAGTACAGGTATCGTAGCATTATACCGTAAAAAACAGCAATTTTTTAAATATAAAAGGAAAAATATTAAGAAGTGATTACAAAATAATTATTATTTAATTAGTCTTAAAACCTGTTATTTTTTCTCGAAAACTGAGCTTCGTTAAAACTCGCAGTCCATTGTTAACATTTATATCAGGGTTCGAATTAAAAAAAACCACCCTAAAAACCGCGGGTTTTATTGGGTTTTTATCACCATAAAACCCACGGGTTTTATTGGCTTTTACCCACCATAAATAACCCACTTAGTAAAACCCATCACTAAGATGTTCAATTTTGATGAATGTGAATGCTAGTATAATTTCATTTTAAAGAAAGTATAAGATATTTGTTGTTTCAACTTCAAAAGTACTATTTAATAATATGTTTTATTTTCTATGAAACCTTTTGAGACAATTTATTACTAAGTAGTTACTTTTGAAAGACAATTTTTACAACGGGCGCAACTACTAAAAATAAAAATCCAATAAAACCCGCAAAAAACCTCAAAAACCCTATAAAACCTCAAAAACCCAATAAAACCCGCATAAAACCTCAAAAACCCAATAAAACCCGCAGAAAACCTCAAAAACCCAATAAAACCCGGGTTTTTTAACACTGATTTTTATTGAATTTTATTTTACAGAGGGTTACAAAGAGAAGGACCGTAACACGTACAATGCAGACTTTTCAAAATGCGAAATTGGCCAGTACCGTTATTCGGTTAGTATAAAAATTACGCAAATTAGGATCAGATAATGTTCAAAAGCCTTCTAGGGAATCGTTAGAAATATTCAATGTTCAACTTTGATCATGTTCAGTTGTCCCAATATTTGACACAACTTTGATCACGTTCAGTTGACCCTAAAAACGTCGAGTCAAGGATATTTGACACAACTTTGATCACGTTCAGTTGACCCAAAAAACGTCGAGTCAAGGATATTTGATACAATTCAGACATATTAAACATTCCTATTTTACCAACTGCGTAAACGCTAACAAAAACTTTGCCCAATTCCAGTTGGCCCAACTATTGAAGAAATGTACGAAGTACGCCCCAGGCAGCGATTCGGTTGTTAATGACGAATTACAAACTCGACTATATTTATGTGACCCAAAGACGAAAGGAACACTCGTAAGTATCCAGCAGAAATTTCTATTCTTCAAACGAAATACTTCAGCTAAAAACATACGCTCGAAAGTACATTTACTCGAAACCATCACGTTTCATCCGAATAAAATTAAATAGGAGAAATCAGTAGACATATTTTCATAAGTTCTTAAAATATGTTTTGAAAGTTTGTCATTTGTTACTGAGAGCTTGTCATGAAGAGACGTAGATGAAACGTCATAGATTCTCGTGAAGCAACGCCTGGTGAAGGGCTTTCAAAGGCTTAGTACAGACTAAATAGGAAGATGGACTACAGAACCGAGTGTAGTCAATTCTCGCGTCGTTCCCATTCGAACTAGCTGTCATAAGTTTGTCACTGGTTTCTGAGAGCTTATCATGAAGTGATGTAGGTGAAACGTCATAGATTTTCGTTAAGCGACTAAATAGGACTAGATGGACTGCAAAACTTGACCGCGTGTTGTCAAGCTCTCAGTAAGTCTCTAGCATTACGAATTATAGGTAGAGTCATACTTATGGAACATATCTTATAAACATATGATATATTAAAGCGTTTAAGAAATTAATTAAAATAGACTTAAGTCAACCTGTAGCGACCACGTTTATTCGCCAAATTTAAACTCTATATTTACAAAGACAAATAGCGAATTCCATCGTGCTCAGGGTGCTCTCGGACCGCTCTGAGAAATTTTGCGTGTTCCATTTATCGATCTAGATCAGCTATTGCTTGGATTTACATATTCCAACGGCCTCGCGCTAGACGAGAGATCCGCTCGGAGCTGTATTTTTCTGAGAGGTCAAATCGTGAGTGACCTAGGAGCAGACCAATGAAATTCGCCATTACAATCTTAACTTGAATACGATAAGGCATTGAAGAAATCAATTAAAAGTCACGTTCGCATATTGTACTCCGACCTCGCTTCATATAAAGTTAACTTTTCATTGAAAATTTTAGCAGATACAAGGACTGTCCAACTGTTACCTCGATGCAGTTCAGCAAGTCTACCCGAACGTCACTTTGGCTTACTTTGAAGATTATACCTTGAGCGTACTTCTGGTAAAGTCCATCGCATCTTTCGTTATCGGGTCTGTGTCGAGGGGCAACTCACTTAGCGTAATCGTGTATGCGACTGTGTTAAAGGAATCTTAAAGTGCTAAAATGAATACGCGAAAGCCGTAATCGCTATAGTGGTTTGCCTCTCGTGGTGTTCAAACAATTTAGTCAGTTTAAACTCGGTTGAATGAGTAAATTATTCGAGAAAATAATACTTCAAATAATTAAAGTCCGAGACCCAAGAAAACCGTGCATACAAAGAATATCGTGCGCGTGGCAATGTTAGAGTTCAAGCTCTGTCATACCTTTCTGGGGCTCTAATCAAACTGAAGTTAAACTATTTTTATTTGAATAGTCCTTGAGAGTTCAAAAATGACAATAATCGACCATATTTCAAAACATTTAAAATTCTATTAATCGATTAAAGACCTATCAAAAACGGATTATGGGGCGGAAAATGGTCCTGCCACACGAATATTTAGTTAACAAAACGGCCCAAGGGCTCGTAATAGTAGCCACATCGTACGAGTGAATAGCCCCTCTATACCCTACCCTAATGAGTGGATAACCCCTCTATACCTTACCCTAATGAGTGAATAGCGCTATCTTTTTCAATGCTTAAATGATTTACCGTGCATAAAATCAGAGTTAATAGCCCCTCGATTCCCTACTCTAAACAGTGATAAAATTATAACCGTATAAATTTACTTATGCTGTAATTCTAATATTCCGGCGAATCGAAGAACAGATAGTTTTTAGTGAAAATGCCCTCGAGTTTACAACATACACTTATGCCGATGCACACTTATCGCATCTTATAAATTTCTAACAAGGACTTATGCCCAGAAACTTTTGAAAGAGAAAGTTTAGTTATAGTGATTACGCATTTTAGTGATTATCCCCTCGAATTACCTTTAGCAATGCTAAAATGATCAAACGCATAACGCTCATTTAACACTATGTTAGCTCTATCTAAACCAACATTTGAATTAACCGCCAAAACGTTCCAGTCAAACATAACATAGATGACGATAGCTACCGAACGAGAACGAAACACATGAGGAGCGCGGTAGGAAACGGGGAAAATCGTTATCTATTTAATTAGCACATAAATAAAAAGAAAATAAATATAAAAACCCCAAACATACAAATTCATAAGTATCCGACCCCACAGATAAAAATTCAAAAGTATCCGACCCCACAGATTAAGAGGCACCCCACCCCACATCACCCCAATATTTTAGAGATAAAAATAAATGATAAAAAACTCGGGGTTTCTATCAAGTCTCTATGGTTCAGTGGTAGAATGTCTGTATACTACGCCAGCGACCCGGGTTCGATTCCCGGGTCTGACCTGAAAAAATTTTAATTAAAATTAAATCTCTAACCGAGCCCAGTAACCCCTATGGGTGGGTTGTGGTAATATAAAGTTCCTTTTAAGCTAAAATCTGACGATAACGAAGCGACAACCCCGGCCACTACTACTACTACAACTAAGGACGACGGCTAGGGACAAACTAAGAGCCTATCGTATACTACGATGTGGCTAATAAAAGCCAGCGTGTCGGGCATTTACCGTGGACTATTTTTGCAACACAAGCTTAGGCTAGGCCTTTTTTGAAAATTTCAAACGATCATTTTTGGCAACCGCGTATTTTGCGCGAGCGACTTTAGCGCAAGAATTGTATACTCGTGCCAAACTGCCATCGGGCCATTGAGGGAAACGTCTAAGATTTACAATTTGATTTTTCTGTTCGAGTCGAGTTGTAACTCGACTTTTTCTTAATTATGGTAGAATCCTCAGCCGGCAATCAGTCTGGACATAGCTAAGCCCGCTACTAATGGCATTGAATGAGAAGTGGTATCTTTAAATGAAGGAATCAAAGGAAATAAAATCATTCGTCATTGTTATCGGAATTATATAAATGTCGACCGAAGACATTTTGCTGTTATTTAAGTTTTAAAATTGAATTTAACCAGAAGTGAGATGAGAATAGAAGTAATGAGCTAACCAAATTCTTCACTAGGCGAAAGTGAATATTCTTGATAACACACCAACGGTTGGCCCTCTTGTGGCGGTTTCAGAATTTCCCCTCCAAAACATGAGACGCTCGCGGTGGTAGACGGCCGAACTAGATTCAAGGACCCGCGTCCGTGTTTCGCCGCTTTAGGTTGAGGGGAAGGGAGTAAGAAAGTTTTTTGGAACTCGACCAATTTTTTTCTCTCTAGCGTAGGCGCGATTGAAGCGGCGTAAAATCCTCAAATTTGTTCACTAATGCCAGGATCTATTACCAATGCTAGAGCCCGTCACTTCTAGTCTCATCTCACTTCTGATTTAACCAATGGCTCGATAGCTAATTTGATTTCTCTATATACTTGAGCTTGTTGATGTCTTTCAAATTTTATACATAATACCAAAGCGTTTTGAGCAGTATATGGACTGATCGCCAGCCAAGATTACCGCACCCTTTAATTGTTTAATTTACGCTGATTTTCATTTCATTTTTGTAGAACTGCTACTGGCAGACGTACCGAAAAGCACCGGATATGTCGTTTGACAAATTTCCAAATGCTTAAAATTGATTTAAGATGGTGTGCAATTAAATAAATCAAGAAGAAATAAAAGTGTTCTCTTTACTTTGCCAATTATTCCTGGCTAGAAAATTAAACAGCGGATCAAAAAATGGCCAGTCATATTTGAAGAACTATTTTCGTAATGAAGGGGTTAATTGTTATTCAAGTGCAAATTGTAGTGAGCTTTTATGAGGGATGATTTTCGTTTAAGAGGTTCATAATTACAGAAGGGGATAATAGAAGAAGGATGACACACTATATCCTCTTAATACTTTAGTTATGTAACGTCATTCTTCCCTGGCTCACCCTTTTTGTTTGGTCTCCTGCTAATCAAACTTCAGATGGGCATCGCACCGAAAGGTGAATTCTATAATTGTTTGGTACTAAATCCCCAGTAATCAACCTGCACAAACCTCGTCTTGGGGTGAGACAAAAATTCACAAACGCGTCTTGCCAAATAGTTAAACGCTAAAGATGAGGGAACTATCTATCACGTATGTGATTCGGTTTAGTAACCCTTCTCCAAATGTTCCGATGTTGGCAAGAATGATGTTGTCCCGCTTTGTGGTACACTTCTCTCGAAGAGAAGTATTATATACTTCTGGTAATTATAACTGGTCTGGCTGTGTATTAAGAAGCGTGTATATGCTAGGTGATTGGTGCAGGACAGCGCTGTCATTGTGTACTTCAATATCCTACGCCAGTGGCTGCGTACTAGATGAATAACGCTAGAGAACAATTGGCGTGCTTGACTCCAAAAGCGACGTTACGAATTGCCCCTAATCAAATCCCGTAAATAAAACTCCTTCATCTTTCAGCCTCAGCAACTTTTCCCTCTCAGAGTGAGGTATGTCACGGAGAGGCTCTGTTACGACCGTATCTGTTTGTGTCTATTGATAAAACCAGAAGCGGATAAGAGGAGAAGCCTCTATCTAGGCAAAAAACGTGAAACGTCTTGTTTTCGCGCTTAGAGACATCGACGCAGCGATACAATTTTATTGACGGCGAAAAAATAGCGCCTTTACATAAGATACAAGTTGGGAAAACCAAAATATTACCTCTCCGTGTCGAGAAGATTATATAAACTTAAGTATCCAATGAAAACGTCGACCTTTTTGCCCTCATCTTTTCCCGCGCTTTGCGCTTCCTCATTTCATCCTTACTCTCAACATTATCTTCCTCCATTTTACATACAAAAACCAAATACTCACAAAAAGAAGCGGCAAAAACCTGCTGGCCCTATACAACCACTAAATTTGACTTAATGTCCAATTTCCAACAACAATAATATACCGGTAGCTTAATTGACAACCTACTAGCATCGAAATTCTCATTAAGAATGGCTCCCGCGGATAAAAAAGGGCAATTTTCAACTAGGTGGGCGTTATCTCATTAGATTTGAAAAATATCATTTGTCTTTTTTACCAATGCCTAACCGTTTGGATTTTTTTAAAGCAATCTTAGCACCAAAAATATTTTTTGATACAAAATAAAGGTTTTATATTCTTATTAAGAATAAAACAAGAGGATAAAAAGATCTGTCCTCTCGTAATTTGTTAAGCTTTTATCATGATTACTTTATACAACAGTAACAAGGAGTATAAACCCATTAGTGGAAGCAGTATTTTTTTTCCGAAACAATATCGCTTATGTTTATCCTCTCTAGACTTCGCTAAAAACGTATTACTCCTACGTAAAATATTAATAGACAGGCAAGGATTCATACCATTAAAGAAGGAGCGCAATATTATCCATATTTTCATTTCATATACAGAGAAAAGAAATTATTATGTTTCTGAGAGGAGCTTCCCATTTTTGTTGTTGTTTTGAAAAATATATCGCAATGCACGGGCCTTGATAGATATAGGAGGCAATGAATGAAATATATCACAATGCACGGGCCTTGATAGATATAGGAGGCAATGAAGGAAATATATCGCATGCACGGGCCTTGGTAGATATAGGAGGCAATGATAATCTCTCTCTTTGCACGAGAGGTTTATCTTTAATATTAAAATAAATATAATTATTTTTAATTATTTTAATCTTCAATAATTAACATTAATAATAGTTAAATCGTTTAAAATAAAGTTATATCTATTATTATCTCAAACTTTGCTAATATTGACGTTTAAAGTGAAGGGTACCCCTCTTGCCCGCTTTCTTCAAATTTTGGGGTATATATACGATTCGTTTCCATTATAATAGTAAGGAAAAAGCGCAATTGCGAAAACCTTTGGTGGCGATCCCACCTTAGGGAGGCTAGACGTTTCTCGTAACCCTAGCTGATCGCCGCGTATATCCTAAAACCAAACGATGATAATGGAGTAGAAGCCAATGATACAGATTGGTGTCTATGTGGAATAGACGGAAGACCAGTGGATGGTGGTGTTAGAAGCCAGTGTAAGTGCAGACTGGTGTCAATGTGGGATTGACAAAGAACAGAAGATGGTGGTGATTAGAAGCCAGTATGTACAGACTGGTGTCCGTGTGGGATGGACATAGACCAGAAGATGGTGGTGATTAGAAGCCAGTAAGAACAGACTGGTGTCCGTGTGGGATGGACAAAGACCAGAAGATGGTGGTGTGAGAACTCAAGTAGAGGAGCCATTTCCGTGACTGTGAAAGCAGTTCGGAAATGGCGAACACGTTTGCTCCGATACGCAAACTGCGAACGCGGTCACGTGGGTGTAACAACGGACAGACACACAGACAGACAGACACACAGACACGGCCGTTACAGAACCTCTCCTGGACTACGTCACACGGAGAGGTAATAAAAGTCCTACGCCAGCGGCTTTTTTGAAATTGTAACTGTCGTCTGCTACAGTGGAGTCTGTGATAAAGTGATGGTAGGCCCAGGGTTAGTTCAATAATGGATATTGAAGCTGTTTTTGATGTAATTTTAAAAGATATTACAAGTGAAAGTTTCGTAAAGCATATTGGGAATGAAAGGCAAGAAATTTTACATAATTTATTAGTAAAAATCTCGCTTACTTTAGACAAACACTCCCAAGTACACTTAGGACTTTATGGTCTAATAAGATGGTTATGTTCAATATTTTTAAATTTGAAAGAGAATATTTCCAAAAATAATTCCAAGAAAAAGTGCCAAAAACTGAAAAACAATGTTGAAAAGAATACTAGGCTTATATTAGATTGGTATTCGGCGATTTCCAAAGACTATCATTGTCTCTCCTCGTATTTTGATCGTATGTGCACCGCCATTTTATTTTATCTTTTTTTTTTTTGGGCAAGGTCGAACTATTTTCTTTCTACAAAGATTATTCATTAGTTGTCAGTCCTCAACCACTTTAGTGTTCTCTTTAGTGAAGCGCGAAACCAAGACGTTTCAGATTTTCAACGTGGCGTCTATGGCTTGATAGAGGCTTCCCTCCGAAGGAGGTTTAATTATAGGCTTCTGATAAAACCCAGAGGTCTGTCCGGCTGCGTTCGCGGGCTTCGCGGTTTCGAAATCGGAGCAAATGTCATTCTGAAGAAATTTTGTTTTCAATTCTCTCCTTAGTCTAGCTTTAATTACCATCAATTCATAATCTGACGTAGTCGGTTCTGAGAAGAATTTTATTTTGACTTAATTTTTCTTTGCTACTGTACATCTGTTGGTTCACTGTTCAGTATATGTCTACTAATATGTTCTGAAGTGAGGACGCCTCGTGGGTTCCGTTTTCGGAGCCAATATAAGCAAAGATAATTAATCGCACCATCTCTCTTCGACGGATTTTCTTTTAATTAAGCGCTGTTTAAAAAAGAAATCCCATGGCAAAACGAGACATGCCGGCATTAAACTAAAGATTAAAATGCTGAGCAACAGGCGCGCTTCGCTTCCGTTCTGGGCGTAATCTCCATCATGGGGGTGGTTCTCCGTCGTGACGCAGTTGGTGTTTATCCACGCATACGCCACGTTGATTTCTTCAATGCACAGGCACAATGAAGCGGCGTACCGAACACGCCAAACGCAAGACTCAAATTAAGTCAAACAAATTATTATCAGACGTGATAGCGTTATTCCTATATCTTATCTTTTATTTGAGGAATGATCCCAATCAACTACTGGTATTACAAAAAGCCGCTGGGCCCTTGTAGATAAGACTTGTCACTACACACATTTTCGCTTAATTTCCCATAGAAAATGAATGGCGTTTTTGGTGGTCCATTCCATCCAATAACTTAAACTAAAGCGAAGTTAAGATTCGGAGTTATTTAAAAGAAAGAAAAAAGAAAAGAAACAAGTAGGGTCTACCTATTGAATGTTGAACTTCGGAAGTTTCAATAAAAACAACTAAGTCTAAGTATTTTATTTTAGCAATCATATTTTCAGTAACATATTTAAATGGTCTTATAGGAGGACAAAACCAAATAGGTAAATTGCTAAAAAAGCATGAGTTATTTGAAATTCCATTAACATGCGAAAATCTGCCAAATATGAAACTGGCCATAGAGCTAATGGTAAAAATCGCGAACAACAAGATTCTGTCGTTGCGCATAGAAAGGATTAGCCTGTTTATGGACATACAACCTTACAGTATATCGTAGTGGTATCTATGCTCGTTGGTTTTCGTTCCAAAACTTCCGTTGGCTGGGATCTCCGTCGAAAAGAAAAATGGCGATATGGTGGACGTAGAAACACGTTGCAATTCTTATATTAAAGATACTGGGAATAAATTTGTCCAAACCGTTTTAATTTAACCACGGAATTCTCACTCACACATATCACAACAAAACATCATTGACGATCGTTTAAATGTTTTGTAGAAAACTAGAAACCCCGACTAAAAGCCAACTTCTTAGCCAAGGCTTAATTTACACCGTTCCGACAGAAGTAGACGTGAGCCATTTTCGCTCCCAAAATCACAAGATAAAAATAGTGCTAAACCGGAAGTGTGTAAGTTAATGAGCGTGGCGCTAAAAAATGGGGTAACTATTTCTTTGGGAGTTAAGCGGTGTATGAGTCCGCTGAGCTTTACGGCGAAACTTTGTTGTTACGGACTTTTTAACCAGTTTCGTACTTCGGGTTATTATGAACTCCTGACTGTACTAATCAACACGTGCAACATCAATGTAAAAATGGGGCGATGAATTTGATTAGGACAAACACACTTACATTATGCTACCACTTACTTTGCTTGCCCCGCTTATTAAAAATTTCTTTCGCGTCAAAATCATTCCTCTGGTTTAGTTCACAAATTCGCCGCTGCGTTTTGCATATACCCTTTTCCCTTCAGACCTGGGAGACAATGCTGATACACAGCGATGTTATATCGCCCAGTACTTCTAGGGAGCTGTAATATGATGCACTTCTGATATCGCTAAAAGTATTTTGAATTAAGAATTTCTTCCCAAATATTAAGTGATATATCTTTTATCATTACCCATTATGAAACTTCTACGCACAGATCTTACCATAAGATGTCGCCACCCGAAAGGATTTTGAACATAATAATAATAATAATAATCTAAGCTTTGCCTACGAAGGGATTTCCACACTAAGCCTGTGGCTTGTTTACAGGTGGGTCCCTTTACAATGCATAGAGGGGTGGTGGCTAGCCCCTATGCCACAGCTAACCGACAGCGCCCTATACTAACTATTACCGTTAACATCGACAACCCAAGAAAAGAAAAACCATTATTTCTGCTCTGTTTCCCTAAGAACTGAAGAAAACAACATCTAAAGGTTGAACAGGTACAATATTCTCTCATGCCACAAATTAAAAGTAGCCCCACAAAGGCTCGGAAAAGAAGTTGAAACACGCAAATAGTTTTCTAAGACAGCTATTTAAATTCTTCGCGTGGGTGCACGCAGTATGCGAGAATCGATCCCCCCAAAACATTTAGGTAAATAAACTTCAGGAATTGTATGGTTTCAACGGGGTACAACAGTCACTCATGGCACAAATTAAAAGAGACATGCCAAAGCGAAATCTGGGAAATCAAATTATTTTCGTGCGTTCTCGCTTTGTGTGAGGAGCCAAAGGCTACATTCTACACGCAATAAGGATACTGCGCTTTGGCTGTGGATATGCACGGCGCAACTTGAGAAACGACCGAAATACATTTCATTATTTTGCAATTGGTTCTCCTACGAGTCTGAGCGATACAATGAGAAACTAAAAAGTCACAACAATGCACAATGAAACAGCAAAATACTACAGAGCTCCCTTCGGTGCAGTAAGTTTGAAGAATTTCATGATTTACTACTGTCCAAGGATAATGTTCATAGTCCATTTGCAAGGACTTAGATAATTGAACAGATTATGTTCAGCATTTATCTTTCATACGTACGTTATATTTTTTACCAGTTTTCGCCGTTTGTTTTTTCGAATCACCGGGGAGAGAAAACTGGCTACATGATAAAATTCCTGCATGTTTTACAAATACTCGACAATATCAAGTAATGTTGATGATCTTTTTTTTATGCTACAACTAACAACCACTACCGTGGAAATGTTTTTCAGCGTTACTCTTATCCCGAATGCTGATCAGTTTTGGGGAGCGAAAGTAAATAATTCGTGGAATGGTCTTCTAGGAATGCTCGAAAGAAATGTATAATTCAATATATATTATGAACCAAGAATTCATTCTTGATACTAAGAATATGTTAGCAGGGGTTCATCTTCTTCTACAATCCACGAGATATCATGTTTTGGTTGTAACACTGTAAAAACGCATTGTCATTTTATTGTAAAATTCTCGTGAAAATAATTAGGGAATAGTTGATTCGAAAATAAGTAGCATTGAGTCTTATAAGGAGGTTAATTATCACGAAGCATGGGAGGATTAGTTTGAATCCGAGTCTTTACATATTCTTACAGTTCTTAGTTCTTGGTCAACTTCTTTCAATAATAATTGAGCAAAACATTTCTGTACACAGGAGGGAGATTTTTCTCTATCACCTTTGTCCTTAACCAGAGATCGTTTCAAGTCCTTCGCAACTTCGCATCCATTTTATATTTCGAGAACCCAAATATTATTCGGAATAAACCAATCAAATGAAAATAATATTTTCTCTGTTGTCAACAAATGGGTAACTTGTATTTCCTTATTTACAGATAAAAAAGTGTGTTGATACGAATTGTATCTAGATAATTGTTGGGTCAATTGGTGTCGTTTTGCTGCTTTACATGACAGGGAAACTAAACTCTAAATATGGCAAAGTCAAATCCGAACTGCCCTTCATGTTTTTGTTGCAATGTCTTTTGGGAACGAGTAAGAAATAATAAAGTAACGCTATGCTCATTTCAAAACCGAATTCAATTTCATTCACAGGTCCTCAAAGTTTGAATTGCAACGGAGTCTCTCGTTTTCTATCTGTCTTGTGGAGTCTGGCATCTTTCGTTCTATTGGTTTTCGTATCTTCGGAAATGACATCACAGTTTTCGAGCAAATCGGAAGTACTCCCCTTTGATACCATCGACGATGTGTTTCATTTTCCCAATGCGAAGCCTTTGCTGACGAAAAACTCAGCGCAACTCAGTTTCATTCAGGTCAGGTTAATATAAGAATTACTCATTCGGCTTAGTAATTCAGGCTTAGTGTGGATATCCCTTCATAGACAAAAGCTTAGATAGATATGGAAGTTATTCGTGCCTCTCTTTTTTGATTTAGAGAAAGGTTTCTCCAATTATTTTATATTCGATTTAGAAAAATGCATTGATAACTACGGCATATGCGGAAGTAATAGAGCGAGCAGATACGACCCCAGATTCGTGTTACCAGACATTTCGAACTTTAACCGAAAACGAAGACATTCATTCAGGAATTGAAAATCGACAAAAATTTGTCATTTCTACGGATACGCTTCACTGGAATATAATCAAGGCCCGGTACGCAGGGACAGGGAGTTGCAAAATGAAACTAAGCCAGCCTTTAATGATAACCTACCGGGTGATATATTACAACAAAAACATTTCTCAAACTCTGATTAAGACCATCAACAGAAGGTTAGTGTCTCCTCTAAAATTTCAGGTTTATAGTAAAAGTTTAGTTTATCAAATTCATCAGGTTGCGACAGCTGACCGAAGGCGATTGCTTCGAGGATCTGAACCCGTCTTTGAAGAATGAATTGCATCCCTGTCAGAGAACAGAAACCCTTGATTCGTTCTTCGTCATCAACGTCTCCGCTTTTATGGTCATTTTCCGCGTTTGTCTCTTCGGATTCTCCGCGTCCTTCGTGACTCTCGCCCTCGAAATATACGTTGACATGTTGAAAGTAATCCAGGTATAGCGTCATAGCTTATCGGAGTCTGACCTTTAGACATACATTACTACTACAAAAAGAAGAGTGTCTGCAAAAACATATCCATCACCTACCAAATCGCTTTTTGGCCATTTTCTGGTGCACTGAATATTTTCAACTACTGCTCAAGTTAATAGAAGAAATTCGGCCGCTTCATAGTCCGCCACACAAATTCATACAAAAGACAAAAATTTCTTATAATAACGTCCTTCAGCTCTTTTGGTTAGAAGTTCAGAGAGTGAACAAAGGGGAAAGCAACACGACACGTCACTCAAACTGGGGTGTACTGGTCTCTCCTTACTAAAGAACTATTTATTTCGCTTAAAAGTATTTCGAATAAAGAATTTCTTCCCTAATATTAAGGAGTTTTTCTTATCACAAACTATGATGAAACTTTTATGCATAGCTTTTTAAAATGATGCCGCTTTATATTGTATTGCGATCTTGAAAGATATTTTATTGACTTCTAACTGACACGAGATCATCATTACAACGGTAACCATAAGATGTCGCCACACAAGAAAACGTTATTCAACGACAGCCGAGGAATACAAAACCATCATGTCTGTTCTGCTTCCATTAAATCTGAAGTAAACAACTTAAGACGTTTATGTTTCGAAAAGTAATAATAACAGAAGTTAATGACTTCTTATCCTGGGAAGTATTGTACACTAAGGCTTTATATAGTATCCATCCCTGCTAGTCAAAATTGCCTATGGCAATCGTAAAAGAGGGTTGAAAGTTTCCTCCCCACAAGAAAAACGATCTAGTCTACTAAAAAAATCCCATGCCGAGAGGCTGTGGCTCTCAAACTGTGGGGCGTGTTCAAAACTTCTTCACCGCCAATCGTTGAAAAGCCGTCTGTCTAGAACTCTCTGAAAATCCATTACAATCCCTTGGGCCTAGAACCCCACGCTAGTTTGAACGGAATTTCTAACAAACAGCTGTTCTTGTCACCGTTTTTGATTCGTTACCTAAACCACAGGTCACACCTTAAAGTTTCGTTACTTGCCCGCTGCTGGCGCGCATATCAGCCTGCCACCTGAAAATGAGAGAAGCGCCGTAGGTGGCGCGGTGATCGGACCTAATAAGAAGTTGGCTAACAGGGATGGTTCCGGATATGGTTAGAGTCCAATACTTCCCAGGATAAGAAGTCATAAACTTCTGACAATAATCACTCATGCCACAAATTAAAAGTAACCCGCTTAGGCTCGGTAAATAAGGTGAAACACGCGAACAGTTTACTAAGATTGCTCTTTTTAATTCTCGGTATCGGAGAATCGATATCCTCAAGCTAATTCAAACTCGAGTTCCGACAAAAGTGGGCCCCGAAATAAGAATTTCCTCCAAAGGAATGTAGGACCATTATCCTTGATCTGATTCTTTCACAGCTTAGTAAAACAAAAATAGGACTTTCATGTTTTCAACGTGGTTCAATTTTCACTCACGCCAAAAATTAAAAGTAACATACCAAAGCGAAATCTCAGAAAACAAGTTCAAACGCGCAGAGGATTTTATCAATATTTCAGGCAAATAATTTTCGTGGTTGCTCGTGTTGCACGAAAAGCGATCCCTAAAAGTTAAATTCTACACGCCATAAGAATACTGCAAGGTTGCTTTGTCGAAATGTGGAGAAACTTAAGAATAAATACATTCATTCTATTGCAATTGCTTGTCCTACAACTATACTTAAAAATGAAGAAGTAATACTACAAAGCACCCTTCATGGAAGTTAGTTGATTTACTACTGTCCAAAGATAATGTAACTAGTCCAAGGATTTATTTTAAATAAGGTAATTCACTAAATTACGTTCAGCCTTCAACTTTCAGACAATTCAGCTGAGTACGTTATATTTTACCAGTTATCGCCATTTGTTATTTTGAATGACCGAGAAAAGAAAACAGGCGAAATGATTAAATTCCTCCATGTTTTATAAATATTTGACAATATCAAGTAATAAACCGAAACGTTATTGGTCTGCTTTTATGTTTAGTTGACCCGAGATTTTCATTTCTACGGTAACCACAAGATGTCGCCACTCAATATAAAAATAAATATTTTATATCACCATATTTTGAAATGAAACAAGGGTCCCAAGAGGACCATTACAATTTTGCGCCACATCTCGTATGGCGACATCTTGTATATTTTAGCGAAATAAACACCTGGCATTTACCAAAATATATTTCAAATTATATTTCAAATTACTATTTAAAATATTATTTTTTCATATTATTTAAAACAAAATAATTTATATAATTTAAAATAATATTTTGTAAATGAATTAAATAGCTTAAAATAAATATAAATTTTTAGCTAAAATTTCAAGGTGGGCTCGAACGCGCGAGTCTCGGTTTTAAAACAATCCACGAGGAAAAAACGGTCGAGCGTTTTACCACTGGGCTACGACTAGCTCTGCGATTTCCGTTCTGTTTGCGTAGTGTATACATATTCTAAAGCTAGAGCTGACTGACAGCTGAGGGTGAAAATTAAGGTGGGGTTTTCGACGCCGTCCAATAAGCGGTGTGACGAAGACGAAACGAAGGAGGAGTTAAACTTTCCGTTTATGCTCCCTAATATTTTGCGCCATCTAGCGATGGGCGCAAAATGAAAAAGGAAAAAAGTTAGTTTCGTGAATATTTTTCAAGTTGTGAATTAATTTAACATTTGCTTTCAATAATGCAATGATAAATCACTATCAGTTACTAGAAGTATGAGGATAAAAGGACCTCTTAGCTAATAATAGTCAAAAAAGACAAGCCTCGATATTATTTTTTGAAGTACCGCTAAACGTTGTAATTGTAGTATAATTCATGAAATTATAATTATTTCCTTGTATTTTTAATAAATATATGTAAATGGCACTGTACTACTAAAAATATCGGTATCGGTTGAAGTATCGGGCTTTGGATCATAGTGAGTAAATATTGGTATCGGTTCATGTTTGCACCGGTATCGGCCATCTCTAATTTAAAATGTGCCGCTTAAATGAGACTTGCTATTTTAAGCACATACCCAAGTATCAAAGTTAATGAAATTAGTCGAATACTTCGGGAACTTGTCAGGAGTGCGTGAGACTAGAAGTAGATCAGTCTCTACATAGGTCAGTGTCGGTAGCCAATATTCATTTTCGTAGAAATCTTCCACATTGAACAACCATAAGATAAATTCAAAATCCTACGAGAAAAATGCAAGAACATTTATGACTATCTTGGGAAAACCCGAAAAAACACCTATTAAGACAGTGTTACCTGATCGCCTTGAAGTATACTTGTCGCATTTTCCCCGTCTAATTCTACGGGCTTTAAAGCAAATCTGTTTTAGATGAGTAACAAGTCAAACAAATTATTATACCCGAATTAGCCCAGTGATATTGGGGGTGTGACCCAAAATCCCCCCAGCCAAAATCCCCCCGGACAAAATCCCCCCAAATCATAAGTAACGGACAAAATCCCCCAATGTAGGACAAAATCCCCCCAAATCATTATAACAAGACAAAATCCCCCCAAATCATTATAACAAGACAAAATCTCCCCAAATCATTATAACAAGACAAAATCCCCCCAAATCATTATAACAAGACAAAATCCCCCCAAATAATTAAAACAAGACAAAATCCCTCCAAATGATATTTAACGGTTAGGTTTGGTTAGGATAGGTTAGGTTTGGTTAGGATAGGTTAGGTTAGGTTAGTAATATTTTATAAATCATTTAACAATGTTACGCCTTTTCCAAAATTTTGATGTTTAGCTTCATTGACTTCTCAAATAGTATGCCTTTTCCAAATCATTACTGTTATGTTAGGTTAGGTTTGGTTAAGTTAGGTTAGTAATATTTTAAAAATCATTTAACAATGTTACGCCTTTTCCAAAACGTTACTGTTATGTTAGGTTAGGTTTGGTGAGGCTAGTTATATTTTATAAATCATTTAACAATGTTACGCCTTTTCTAAAATATTGATGTTTAGCTTCATTGACTTCCCCAATAATATGCCTTTTCCAAAACATTACTGTTAAGTTAGGTTAGGTTAGGTTTGGTTAAGTTAGGTTAGTAATATTTTATAAATCATTTAACAACGTTACGCCTTTTCCAAAATATTGATGTTATGCTTCATTGAGTTCTCGGTACAATTTCGGTATGAGTGAATAAGGTCAAAAATCATTTTAGAGCAAAATCAAGCACACCATTCGATAGAGCGTAAAATTTAGATCTAAAATGGCCGCCGCTTTTTTCAAATTTCCAAAAAAAAAGAAGTCTTATCCCCCATAAGAATTGCCACCTTTTCCAAAATATTGATGTTTAACGTTAGGGTTCATTTTCACTTAAGAGGCCGAATAGGTTAGGTTAGGTTAGGTTAGGTTGGGTTAGGTTAGGTCAGGTTAGGTTAGGTTAGGTTAGGTTAGGTTGGGTTGGGTTAGGTTAGGTTAGGTTGGGTTACGTTGGGTTACGTTGGGTTGGGTTAGGTTAGGTTTAGTTAGGTTTGGTTAGGTCAGGTTAGGTTAGGTTGGAAAAGGTGCCAAATTATTGGCCCTCTGATGTTTTCCACACTGTTTTTGACCTTGTTCACCTATACTGCAAAAAATGTTTTTGGTTTTTTTTTGGAAATTTGAAAAAAGCGGGGAATATTTTAGATCTAAATTTTGCTCTATCGAATGGTGTGCTTGATTTTGCTCTAAAATGATTTTTGACCTCATACCGAAATCCTACCGACTTCTCAAATAATATTTTATAAATCATTTAACAATGTTAGGCCTTTTCCAAAATATAAATGTTTAGCATCATTGACTTATCAAATAATATGCCTTTTCCAAAACATTACTGTTATGTTAGGTTAGTAGTATTTTACAAATCATTTAACAATGTTACGCCTTTTCCAAAACGTTACTGTTATGTTAGGTTAGGTTTGGTTAGGCTAGTAATATTTTATAAATCATTTAACAATGTTACGTCTTGTTATAATTATTAGGGGGGATTTTGTCTTGTTATAATGATTTGGGGGGATTTTGTCCTGTTATAATGATTTGGGGGGATTTAGTCTTGTTATATTGATTTGGGGGGATTTTGTCTTGTTATAATGATTTGGGGGGATTTTGTCCTACATTGGGGGGATTTTGTCCGTTACTTATGATTTGGGGGGATTTTGGCCGGGGGGATTTTGGCTGGGGGGATTTTGGTATACAATCGATATTGGTGGTAAGGATGACATTCTGGTTTATTGTGTGCTAAGGCAGAACAATACCATGTTTTCTAACTCGCTAATGTACTGTATGAGATTATCCAACGGTTGGAGTTATGTTCTTATGCGTACGCGCTTAAAACTCGCTATTTTCACTAAGCCCTGCCATTGAGAGGCTAGACGTTTCTCGTAACCCTAGCCCATCGCCGCGTACATCTTAACCCTAACGATGATAATGGAGTAGATTTGCTAACGCGGTCCGGATGTACGTTTGCTCCGATTTGCCAACTGCGAACGCGGCGACAGACAAACACACTGACCGACGCACACACACACAAACAGAACGTCCAGTGTAATACCTCTCCATTATGTCATCAACACCCGTAGAGGTAATGATAATTTAGGGTTATTTACGGAGGTAATTTACAAGGCAAAAATATGGTATTTGAAAATCGGTAATTTTTTACGGTATTTGGTAAATTACTAGTAAATGACAGACGGTAAACTACCGATTCACAAGAAACCGCTAACAAAAAATTGACAAATCTATGTCGTTGTAGTCTGGAGGCTTACCTTATGTTTAATAATTGTAGGATAACAGCCGCCATATATTGGTACATATTTAAAAATGAATTGTGATAAAGTAACGCCTGTGTGAAAAAGATAGCATGTGTTAATCTTAATATAAAAAACAAAACGCGTCAGTTTCTTGCAAAGACTAATTTAAATTTGAAGAAATTTTTTAAATTCATACTTCCAGAATTCCGACTTTTCCGGTTGTAACATTTGCATACCTGAAAGCGTAACTGATAATTATATCGTTTATAAAACAAGTTGGCAAGCAAAATTTTTACCTCTCCTAGTCGAGGTACCCACTTATTTACTTGAACATGCAACTATTGATCTTTAATATCTATGACATCTGTTTGTGCACAAATCTATGACATCTCCGTGTTCACAAGTCTATGTCATCTCCGTGTTCACTAGTCTATGCCATCTCTTTTTTGCTCAAGTCTATGACATCTGTTTGTGCTCAAGTCTATGACATCTTTTTGTGCACAGGTCGTTGACATCTCTTTGAGCACAAATGTATAACATCCCTGTGCTTTCAAGTGTATTCCATCTCTTTGTGCTCAATTCTATGACATCTGTTTGTGCACAGGTCTTTGACATCTGCTTGTGCACAGGTCTTTGACATCTGCTTGTGCTCAAGTCAATGACATCCCTTTAAGCAGGGGTCTATGACAACTATATGTGCCCAAGTCTATGGCAACTATTTGTGCCCAAGTCTATGACATCTGTGCACAAATCTATGACATCTGTTTATGTAAAAGTCTTTGACATCTGTTTGTGCACAAGTTTATTACATCTGTTAGTGCAAAAGTCTTTGGCATCTTTTTGTACACTAATCTATGACATCTGTTTGTGCACAAGTCTATGACATCTGTTTGTGCACAAGTCTATGACATCTGTTTGTGCACAAGTCTATGACATCTGTTTGTGCAAAAATCTATGACACCTTTTGTACACTGATCTATGACATCTCTGAATCTCTGTTTGTGCAAAAATCTATGACACCTTTTGTACACTGATCTATGACATCTCTGAATCTCTGTGTGCACAAGTCTATGGCAACTGTTCGTGCACAAGTCTAGCTGTGACATTGGGAAGCCCTCACATGAGCAGTTACCGTATGAGCGGATTTCATAAAAGCGGTCCTCATAACAGCAGTTCCCTAAATAATGGCAGTTTACCCGTTACAGCAAAAACCGATACAGCGGTTCACGTAAACGCAGCGTACCGTTACAGCAGTTCTCTAAAGAGAGGAAAATCTGATATGCGAAAAACGATGGTTGTTTATTATGGTGTAAGCTGGCCCAGCTGGGTTATATGAATTCAAAAAGAACTAGGTTAGATATGAATAATTTGGTTAGATTAAAGTTGATTATTTCAACTAAGTGGCATTAGGTTAGGTTAAGTTGGGTTGGGTTAGGTTAGGGTACGTTGGGTTGGGTTCGGTTATGTTTTTTAGGTATTGTTTCGTTTGGTAAGACTTAGGTTAGTAATATTTTGAAAATAGTGTAACAATGTTACGCCCTTTCTAAAATATTGTTGTTTATCTTCATTGATTTTCCAAATAATGATATTGTTTTTCCAAAACATTAAGCCCCGTTTTCATGAGAGCGAGATTCGAAGCGATTTGCGGGAGCGAGAGCGAGTTTACAAACAGCGATATCGCTTCAAGATTTTAGGGAGACTTAGTTCAAGTTCTCGCTTGTACTTTTTCGTTTTCATGAAGAGCGATTTTTTATAAGAATGCGATTTCATATTAAGCCGACCCGACATGAAATGGCGGTTCTACATAAATTCAAGGATCTACTTCTGAGAAAGAAGCTTTTGGTTTTGCAAATTTTATTCAGATTGAACAGAAATTTACAGTTTAAACAAAAAGTAGATGGTGGGCTCACCCTGTGAGGCCAACCAGAAAATCCGAGTGACATTATGAAACGTTGGTTAGTTGTATCTAAATCTTCAACACAGATGAAAATTTGACATTACCGCCATTACCAGGTTTAAATTTGATTAATTATAATGTTCAAAGTTTCGATAAAAGGCTTGAAATATTCATTATTAGTAGGCTTTTTTCCTCCGACAGATTTAGGATTGTAATCAAAAAATAAAGAAATATCTAAAAGGTTTCTGAAAAATTAAGCCTAATGTTAATAACCGCCTCTATCCTGCACGCGCTCAAAGAGAAAAAAGTTCTTTCCCGCAGTTTTAAAAATTAGGCCTAATGTTGGCAAATAATTTAACAAAAAGCGCGTGACAATTTTTATTCAGTTTTATTGGCTGATTAACTTCAGTCAAGTTGTGACGTAGAGGAATTTTATAAAAATCGCTGAAGCGAGAGCGAAGAAATCAAAACCAGACAGACGTTTGCGATATCGCTAAAATCGATCTCGCAGGCTCTTTCTCGCTATTGTCTCAAAGTTCTCGCAAACATGAAAACAGGCGAGAAATATTCTCGCGCGATTTTTTCAGGTTTTTTCTCGCAAATCGCTGTCTTTTTCTCGCAAATCGCTCTCATGAAAACGGGGCTTTACTGTTTACAGGAGCAGATGACAAACAGTAATTTTTTGGAAAAACAATATTATTATTTGGAAAATCAATGAAGATAAACAACAATATTTTAGAAAGGGCGTAACATTGTTACACTATTTTCAAAATATTACTAACCTAAGTCTTACCAAACGAAACAATACCTAAAAAACATAACCGAACCCAACCCAACGTACCCTAACCTAACCCAACCCAACTTAACCTAACCTAATGCCACTTAGTTGAAATAATCAACTTTAACTTAACCAAATTATTCATATCTAACCTAGTTCTTTGCTCCTGCTGTTTACAATTATCTGCTTCCAAAATAAAATAGCCTTTCTCGAATTATAATATGCCTTTTCCAAAACGTTACTGTTTACAATTATCTACTTCCGAAATATCGAATCTAAACTAGGCCTTATAAAAATCCTGCCAAGGTTATCTAAAAATCTCAATAATTTAACGTTACTACATCTGTTTAGGGATGAACCGGTACCAAAAACGGATTTTTGTAGGAAGAATGTTGAACGTAGCAAGGTTATCTAAAAATCTCAATAATTTAACGTTAATACATCTGTTTAGGGATGAACCGGTACCAAAAACGGATTTATGTAAGAAGAACGTTGAACGTAGCAAATTCCGTACCCATCCTCGACTACTTTGTATGTTTTGATGGGAGTGGCCTATAATTTCAAAACTCGCGCTCGCCATCTATCGGCCTTATCTCGTTTATTTTGGGCTTTTAATATAGACACTGCATAAGGTAAGTAAATAATAATAATAACTTATAATTGTATTACAATTCTGATTTTAGTATAAAGAAAGAAAAACCAGATAATTAAAGACACTACTATTTAAATTAAATTAAATATATTCTCAACTTTAAAACTTAATTCCACTAAATCGGGAATTATATCGCATTGTTGTCCACTTTGCTTTTTTACCACTGGCGCAATTTCGAAAAAATAAAATAAAGAAAAAATTATTTAACCAAGAAAATAGAGATAAGAATGACATTTTCGACCACTAGAAGTCGCTATATACAAAAATTTGTGGGTGGAGTCAAAATATAAGCATATGAAGTTTCACAATAAAGTATGCGACGATGGTACTAGAGGCTAAGCTATGATTCGACGTTCTTAGTACATAAATCCGTTTTTGCTCGGGGTTTCCCGATAGTATCGGATCGGTTGCTTTAATATGATACTAAACCGATACTCGTTTAAAATGCGATATATGGCGCTACGTCCCATTTTTATGTCTTTCAGTAATGTATTGATGGGGATAAATTGGATAATACATTTCAGTGAATGTCATTCGTGATGATTTCTCATTTATATAAAAAGTACCTGAATTTAGTTTATTTAAG
This sequence comes from Phalangium opilio, assembly GCF_054372755.1. Taxonomy (NCBI): domain Eukaryota; kingdom Metazoa; phylum Arthropoda; class Arachnida; order Opiliones; family Phalangiidae; genus Phalangium; species Phalangium opilio. The sequence continues at coordinate 1,734,696 of NW_028324243.1, forward strand.
AACCAACTTTAAGAGAAGTTTAAGGATAAAAGGGCCTCTCAGTATATACTAGTTAAAAAAGACAAGCAGTGCAGGTATTATTTTGGAAATACCTCTAAACTTAGTAGGTACTTAGTAGTATAATCCACGAAATTAGTCTTAAAATTATTTTCAAGTATTTTTAATACATATGTAAATGGCACTGTCATACTAAAAATATCGGTATCGTCTGAAGTATCGGGTTTTTGGATCATAGTGAGTAAATATAGGTATTGATCGGTATCGGTTCATGTTTGCACCGGTATCGATCAGTATCGGGTTAAGACTGGTATCGGCCATCTCTACATCTGTTAGCTCTACTATATTCATCACATCTGTTTGTGCACAAGTCTATATCATCTGTATGTATGTGGTAAGTAAGTATAAACTGTCGATGAATTGTCAAAATTAAGCAACGGTCTATGAGCTGACGACATTGAGCCCGGTTACATGGGCCTTCGAAGAGCGCTTTATCGAAAGGCGCTTTTAATCCGCCCTCATGTAACACCTGGAAACCGGTTTTCACGAAAAATTTTCGAGATAAAGCGCTTTAACGAAAACTACCTCGGACAAGCGGTTTTCGTCGATAAAGCGCCTTTCCGCGGGGTTAAACCGCCTTTCCCTAGTCATGTAACTACAAAAGCGATTTTCTTGGAAAAACAAGAAATCCCTTATGCGGGAATTTTTCTACTGTAGAGGCTTATTCTTAGGGTTCTAAATCGGTAAATTACCATCGTAATTTACACGGTAATTTACCAGGGTAACTGTAATTTACGATTTTCCCGGGTAAATTACAAATACGGTAATTACCCTGGTAATTACCGTGGTAATTTACCGTCGTAAATTACCACGATGGTAATTTACCACCGAATTCTCATGTCTTTCTCTTGGAAAATGGTCTAAAAGCTCCATATTTTGCTCTAGCCGCGCATGCACACTTATTTCTTTTCATGAGACATGAGTAAGTCATAGAAATCGAACAGCAAGCGTGGAAAAAATTTGATTAAGGAAATGAAATTTTATTTTCTGGTCTATTCTTGTTGTCGAGTTCCTTTGCGTCAGCTGGAAACCCTGTAGCTGTTAGAATTTTGTAGAGATGGGCCGATACCAATATCTGTATCGGTACCAATATAGGTTTAAACTGGTATCGGCCCATCTCTAGAATTTTGTTCTAAAAACGTGAAATAGCAATAATTCACAAAATGGGTAAGAAGAAGAAAGTGGATCTAGCTGTTCAAAAGTATTATGTGAACTGCAAACATCAAAACTCGGTATTTAAATAATGTACGACACCATGCTTTGAAAGGTATAGCTATGTTCAAGTGGTATTTTTCAATATTTAGCTTAGAAACGATCAATATAATTTATTTTTGGATTTTCGTAAATTACCATGAACGGTAATTTACGCGGTAAATTACCGCGTAATTTACCATTTTCCAAAATTACCGTAATTTTCGAACCCTACTTATTCTCCAGTACTGAAATGTATTTCGCCAAGTGTGCCAGGATTTTTTTACAAACTAGTCTTAAGAAAGATTAAAATCTTAATTTTGAAAATTGGCGATTTCTGCATTTCTCTCCGAACTAATTAGTCCAGATTCATAAATGAAATCGTAAGTGTGAAGAATGCCACTTTTTTAAAATTTGGGCAACTACGGATCTTAGTTGTTTAATTAGTTTATCAAATAGTAACCGAGTTTATCAAATAGTAACCGAATTTATCAAATAGTAACCGAATTTTTAATTGAGTTTGAAGTTGAAATTGTATTGTCAAAATCAATACCTTTACTATATTATGTAATGAAATATCCATAATCATACCTAAAGCTTTTTCAAAAATCCTAACTATTCTCACAAGGAGCTGGGACCGACTGACAAACCAGGCAATTTGTAAACACGATAAGTTCCCCAAAATCGAGAGTGGGAAAACCGAGGGTTTCTCGAAGAGCGCGCATGTAACAGTAAGCATGTTTTCAAAAGCGCCTTTCGCAAACGCGCCTTTCGTCCGTCCTACGATAAAGCGCTCTTCGAAGGCGCATGTAACCGGGCTCATTGCCAGTGGTAATTTTCATCCGCTAACACTATTTAGTTTATAACGAGGAATTATTGTTTTGAAGAAACTTACTTGAATTTTGAAAAGCCTGTTTTTGGAACTAATGGCAAAGATAAATTTAACGGCATGGTTTCTTATATTCTTATTTCAACGGAACTCTGGTATTTTGGCCCTTTGTTTCCCAGATGAATAACCCAATTTTTTGAGCATAAATGGTATTTTTCAAGATAAAGGGTAAGAAAGCCTTTATTAGCAGGGACTAGTTTCCTTTGTTGCTACATACGCGAAACAGGGTATTATTGCGGAAGTACTTTTCCCAATTTTTCGGAATAAGACTTAACAATAAGTATACACGACAATTTCTAAAACCGCTTTTAGGAAATTGTACCTAAAGCGAGAACTAAGCCTTGTGGCTTTTTTAAAATGTATAAAAGGGTGGGATCTAACCCATATGCCACAGGTAACCGACAACGCCCTAAACTAACCCAGTGAGCACATACGAGAAAGAGGGTCGGAAAGACCAAATTCTCCGTCAATCCCCCTCCCCATTGAAAAACGGTACTGAGCTGTGGCTCCGTATCAGAATTTCGCATGTGATCAATCGAGGGGTTAGTTACATAATCAGGTGTACAAAACCGTAGAAATAGTTTCTAGAATTCTTAGAAAATTATCAGTAATAACATGCCTTTTGGCTTAATCAAAGGTAATCAGAAATCCCCGATAATCACTTGAAATCACGTGAAATCTCGAGAAAATGAGGAAAAATCAAATGATTTACCAGAAATGTTTTGTAATCACCTCGGTAATCACACATTTCATGCAGAGCTGTGCTAATTAGCTGACAACTAATTGAATTAGAATTAGCAATTAGGGAAATATTTGTGAACTAATTAATTAGCCAATTAGCAATTAGGGAAATATTTATGAACTAATTAAATAGCCAATTAGCAATTAGACATAGAAACTAATTCAATTCAATTAGAAATTAGACATTTATTTATCAAACTAATTAATTAGAATTACTATTTTCTAATTAAGGTAAAAAAGAAACCATAAGTAAACATAAAAGTTTAAAAGTGCCCATGGATTTAGTACTTTGGTAATGCCAAGTTTAATCTTTCAATGCCATTGAAAAACGGGTACGGAAGCCGTGAATTATTCTCGAAAAATGAGACAAGCCTCGAGCCTTCCGTCATGTTAAAATTTGTCTCATTTCTTCATTTTCTTGCCACAGTTCCTATAATGGACTCCTGAGTAGTAAATACATGCGCACTGCTTTTAATTCGAGTAGGTAAAACAGTCGAAATTTCGAAATGGGGCAGTTGCGAACTACGAAATATTCTACTAGTACTAGTATTCTCTCATATTTGAGGAGCTGAAAAATTTAGAGTAGCACTAAGGCTTACTCATTGATATAATAAGGCTTTTTCTTATTCAAATAGATGAATCATGAGTTAATTCCTCGATTTTTTTACAAATTGGCGTAAAAGATTAATTGAAAATTCAATTGGCTAATTAGTTAATCCTAAATCTAATTAAATTTTAATTCGATAATTACCTTTCCGATTCATACTAATTAAATGTTAAACTTTTTCGAAGCCATAGTGTAACGTTAATAATTAAATTTTGTTAAAAAGAAGAGAGGACTTATGGCAATAAAATACAAGTACTTTATTAGGTGTAAATTGCCTAATGAAAATACACTTGAGATGAGAGCTTTCGGCTCGAGAGCCTTCATCAGTCATACTGACTCTCCTTCTTATACGTGCTCACTGACTAACTATTCCCGTTAACCTCAGAAAAATTCCATGGATAGGAGAAATTGAGTAAAACCGTAACGTCATGGAACGAAACTCAATTAACAAGTGGGTAGAGAAAACTCTACGCAGAAGGGTTTGTTCCCAGGTATCTATTTCAAATTAGGAATGGGTTTGAAGAAACTTCTTTCGTTGCCATGACAATGCCTCAAAACAAAGTATTATAAAACTAATCGCAATGAAGAGAAATATAATAATCTTATCCAGTTGTAATGTAGTCCTTGAGCACATTGCTTCAACGTGAAATGTGATATCAAGGTTTTGAATCCCATAGTCGAGTCATGATAAATTATATCAAATCCCAGTCTAGTTCTGATATATTATTTCTATTAATACAATTAAGAGTTTCATTTTACATAGTTGTATTACAAAACATATAATAAATTAATTTCTAATAAGAATAAGAATAAATGATACTTGCAAAGTATAAAACTTACAATGCTCACCACGAAAATGACACAAAGTAACAATACTTTTAACTTTTGGTTTTTGGTTTTTGTTTGCTTATCTGCTTTAGTCCAATCACCTGTCTACTCTAAACTCTAAATCGGTAAAACACCACTAGACGCCGCTTTCTACTTAAAATTCCATGTCATCGAGTTAAGGATAAATATTTTGGACTCTATAGGCACCAAGCCTTAAGGCAGTTATTGGAATAAAACTGCTAATGTATAGTATTATTTTGGGGTAAATTATGTGGAAAAAATCTCATAAGAAAAAATGCTATACTTTGAAAAGAGGAACTAAATTAAAATATAATTAAAAAATCTGAGCAAGCAAAGAAAGCTCCGCAATTTTGGTGTCTACTCAAATGGGATCGCGATAAAAGAGCAAAATATTGGTGAATTTGATGCTAAGCCATAGGAAAATTTCGACATAGTCAAAAATATCGGATATTTAGGACCTTTCATGAAATTATAGGATAATATAGGACAGTTTCAAAAATATAAATATGGGAATTGCTTCTGTGGGTTTTAGCAGATGAAAATAAAATAATGCTGATCAGCTATATAGCAGCGTACGCCCGTATGAAACCCGCCTATAAGTTCTTTTGAAAACAGTCATGGAAGATGCCGAGAACGAACTCCGCCTACTCACTCAGCAATCAGCTTGAGCTAAAAGCGCATTTGCGAACGGGCATTTAAAATTCCCGAGTTATCCAAAAACGGATTCAATTGCTTAATGACCGAGTCCTGGCTTAATTGTCCTTGTTGCTTCAGATGTTCAATCTCTTGAGAAAAGGCGTTCCTTTTTGCTCTTCTAATGAAATATTCTTTGGAAGATTGTCTCTCTTCAGCGGTCAATGGTGTTTGGAATTTTTCTGATTCAAGTTCTCCCCCTTTTCGGACGAACTTATTAACCCATGCGTAGACGAATCTTTTCATTTGCGCGTGAACTCCAACGGGAAACTGTAGCGTGCTGTAGTTTGCCAAATCCAATATTTGCTTTTCGGAATCTTCATTAACCTTCACCACAAACTGAGGAGAGCAATCTAAGAAATTCTTTCTCATTTGGGCCTTGTACTCGATCTCTTCTTCTGGTTCCAGTTCCTTCGCCTGTTGATCAGGCCACTCTTCTCTTTTCTTCGATAGCCAGAAAGGACCTCTCCACCATGATAAGATGTTTACTAACTCTACAACCTTTGGGCCTCGAGTAAGAAAATCCGATGGTTTTCTTTTCCCTTACAATAGTTCCATGAATCAGGTTCGGTCATATTCTGAATCTGCTCCACTCTGTTCGCTACCATCGGTTTCCATTTTCTTGAGATGCCATGAATCCACTTAATCACAGTTTGCGAATCTGACCAAAACTGCATTTTTTCGTTTGTGGGTTTGAATATCTTGTTGATTCGGTTGGTTAATTTGGCGCCTACTAACGCTGCATTTAGCTCTAGAAGGGGTACGGATAGTTTTTTGATAGGAGCCACTCTGGTTTTTGCGGCTCTCAAAAATGTCGTAATTTCGCCCCCATGCAATTCAACTCTCGAGTATACTGATGCTCCGTAAGCTGCCTCACTCGCATCGCAAAAGCAATGCAACTCTCTGGTTTTTATTTTTGCTTCTCCCAAGTCGGCCAGGCAGTGTCTTGGAGTAGATATCAGGTATAAATCTGGTAATTCTAAGAGTCATATTTTCCACGCTTTTGAAACGTGCTCTCTGAGGGGATCGTCCCAATCTTTTCTTACTAGCCATAACTCCTGGAACATAATTTTCACTCTAATTGTAAATGGCGATAATAGACCGAGGGGGTCGAAAATCTTGGTTCACGGGTAGTTGAGTGGTTTTCAAAAGAGCGTTTTGGAATAAAGCGGTTCCCAAAACAGTGGTTTGCAATACCGCGGTTGCTGTTTCCGCGTTTTCAATACAGCGCTATGTCCCAAAACAGCGGTTGCTGTTTCAGCCCAAACTATAATTGATAGGGAGGGAAATCTCTATTATATTAAGTATATAGAACAAAGAACAATATTATGCAAAAAGGAGTAATGTTATATTGGAAGTAAATATAAAATATAATTTTTTGGAAAAGGCATATTATTTTTCGAAGTCAATGAAGATAAACAACAATATTTTGGAAAAGGCGTACGAAACAACGCTCAAGATATAAACGCTGTAATCAAAATGCGCTAAAACGAGAAATGGCTATAATAGAGAGTTTAAGCATCCCCTAAACGCGTACGTGTAGCTACCTTCCACAGTGCATTAGACCAATGCATTGTCAAAGGTGGCTACACGTACGCGTATAGGGGATGCTTAAACTCTCTAATGGCAAACGCGTTTTTGAAAAAGCCGTTTTGGACAATGCTGTTTTGACAACACGCCCAATTGATAGCATACCGAAAAGCTTCGCTGCGGATTTCAACAAGCTTTTTATTGTTTCGTTTAATTCTGGAATACTTTTTATCAAGGCGTCTACTTAATATCCGAAAGTATCATTTTTATCGTTCCAAACCACGCCTAATACCATTTGACTTTTTAGACCATTTTTTTGCGATAGGCTTCTCTGAATTGGGCGCAGTTTCCCAATTTTCTCTCTGGATTCTCTTTACGACCTCGCCCGAACTTGTTCTCCATTTTCTAAGCGTCATTTTCGCAGATGACATGATGATTCTTGCTTCTTGGGCTCTTTGCTAGGCTGAGCCATCGTTGTCCTCTCCACTTATAAAATCATCCACAAACATATCATGATAAAGCCTTTGATATGTTTCTGGAAACTCTCGTTCGTGCTCCTTTGCGTGCAATTTTACCGTGGCTCCCAGGTGGTAAGGGCTAGACGTGAGCCCGAACACGAGCCTCGTCATTCTATGAATAGTCGGTTCTTCTCTTGCTGGTAACGCGAAAGGCTCTGGTTGCCATATAAAACGTAAAGCGTTTCTGTCGTCTGATGCGATACTAATTTGTAAAAAGGCTTGCTCAATGTCAGCTGTCAGAGCCACTTTGTGCATTCGAAACTTTATCAGAATATCGAAAAGGTCCGGTATTAAATTTGGTCCAGGTATCAACACATCGTTCAATGAAAGGGCATTTCCTTCGTGCGATGACGCATCGAATACTACTCTTAGTTTGGTTGTTTCTCTCTCTATGTTCACAACCGGTTGATGAGGCATGTAGTAAACTGCGCTCTCTGTCTCTATCTTGTCATTCGGTACTCTCTCTATGATACTCCTTGCCTCGTAGTCTTCAATTACTGACTTGTATTTTTCGAAAAGGTTGAAATCGTTACGAAATCTTTTGCATAGTCCTTATAATCTCTTTCCGGCCAATTTTCGGTTGTCTCCTAATTTATTTTTATCTTCAGTCCAACTTGATAACGACCGTCCTTCAGTTTTACCGTACTCTCGAATTTGGAAACCGCTTCTTTCTCACGATCATCCATTGTTTTTTCACCCATCTCTGCTAGTCCGCTTGATTCAAGCTCCCAAAACAATCTTAAACTATCGCCAATGTCGTCATTAGGCGAAGTTTCCATAATTAGGTTGACTGAGCCGGTTTGCTCCTCTAGTTCTGTAGTCATGACTCTCGAATTTGGAAACCGCTTCTTTCTCACGATCATCCATTGTTTTTTCACCCATCTCTGCTAGTCCGCTTGATTCAAGCTCTCAAAACAATCTTAAACTATCGCCAATGTCGTCATAAGGCGAAGTTTCCATAATTAGGTTGACTGAGCCGGTTTGCACCTCTAGTTCTGTAGTCATAAGCAGGCAAGAAGCTGACGTCGGTCCTTGAAGTATCCATCCAAAAAGACTCTCCATTGCTACTAAAGAATCGCTTAATCTTTTGGAATTCATATTGAACACCTTCCAATAATAATACGCTCCAATTAAAAGTCCAAGCTCGCTTTGATTCGTGAATCTTTCTATATCTTCCGCTAAGTTCAACTCGTTTTCTTTAAAGTGTTTCACTATCTCTTTGCTCGGAACTTGAATTTTTGCGGCGCTTATCTCTGGTGATTCTGTAGCCTCAATCTCTATTGAGCTCTCTCCATGAATGCATTTTACTGTCAGCCTTACTTTTCTAGTAGGGATGGTTGTTGGTTCATACAACTTTTGGAAAACAAATTTCCCTGAGATTTCCAGGTTTTTCCCCACATACTTCCCTGAATTTTCCAGAGTTACGAGCCTTTAAAGTTTAGGGTAACGCTATTCCTATGAAGGGGGTTGATTGTTTATGCTTTGCTAAATTACTCCGCCCCTGTTTCTCGTAGCCCTAAGCTTTTAGTATGGTTGGATGGGGGACAAATTGGACTATAACATACTCAAAGGACATCCCCGTAACTTAATAACAATAGGTGAGACACAAACATATGTTGACGAAGATATTGACGTAGCCTCAAGTTTAAAGTACCCTTGTATGGGGAGCGAAAAGGGCTATAACATATTCAAAGGAGATCCCGTATCTCTAATAGAACAAGAGTTATGGGCTTTCAAAGTGCAGTGTTAAAAATCATAAGTATATAGAAGACTATAACACACTCAAAGGACATCCCTGTATCTCTAGTAGAACCAGAGGGTAAACGAGTGTGACTGGGTGGGTTAGCTAAACGAGTGCGACAGGGTGGGTTAGCTAAACGAGTGCGACAGGGTGGGTTAGCTAAACGAGTGCGACAGGGTGGGTTAGCTAAACGAGTGCGACAGCGTGGGCTAGCTTAACGAGTGCGACAGGGTGGGTTAGCTAAACGAGTGCGACAGGGTGGGCTAGCTAAACGAGTGCGACAGGGTGGGCTAGCTAAACGAGTGCAACAGGGTGGGTTAGCTAAACGAGTGCGACAGGGTGGGTTAGCTAAACGAGTGCGACAGGGTGGGTTAGCTAAACGAGTGCGACAGGGTAGATTAGCTAAACGAGTGCGACAGTGTGGGTTTAGCCAAACGAGAGAGCCATGTTTGTCGTAGCCCTAAGCTTTTATTATGGGTGGATGGGGGACAAATTGGACTATAACATACTCAAAGGACATCCCCGTATCTCTAGTAGAACCAGAGTTACGAGCCTCCAAAGTATAGTGTAATGTTAATCCTATGCAGGGTATGTTCACGAACATTTTGCTTAATTACTCGGCCCTTGTTTGACGCAAATTTCCCTTATTTCCCTGAATTTTACTAGAAATTCGTAATTTCTCTGAATTTTCCCTGAGGTTTTTGTCAACTATTTATTTCCCTGCTTTTTCCAGGTTTTCCCGGTTTTCCAGGTTTGTATGAACCCTGATTTATTATGTGTTGATGGCGCAGCGGTACGTGTAACAAGCTCCGGTTCAACCCCCTTTTCCACTTCTAACTGACATAGGAGCCTGTTTATTTAAAGAGACGAACCGCTAGAGCTGCATTGCTCTTTAAGTTAAGTGGCCCGTGATTAAACCCGTTATATCCCAGTAACCTTATCAGAGAAAAATGATTCTTAGTACATTTGTACTTGTCGATAGAATAGGTTCACTATCGGTATTCATAAAATATTTATTTCGATATTTGATATTACATAATTTAATCTTACATAGTCAAATAGATAAAGGAACTAATACGTTTTTGTATTGCTAACAAACCCATAAAAATGTTTACATATATTTACACAATCAGGCTATTTTAAAGAGTTAACTTATGAAGTTCTTTCTCGTCGTTATGGCAGTTTGTTCAAAGGGTGACTTCCTGCGCTTACCCTGGATTTCCAAAGGACATTCATATAATTAGTGATAATATTTTAGTCTTTTTTCAATCGGTATGTTTTATGAATCTTATCCCATAGTACCGTATTGAACCCAAAATTGTAGTGGGTGTACCTAAAAAATGTATTTTGAAACTTAATGTAACTTTCAGAATAAAACTCTTAGGCAAGTGAAATTATTAATTTATACAATATTTAATTTTGATATCTTACTGGTGATGTTGATCATGAAATTCTGTTGTGGGCTGCCACGGCCAAATAGATTTCACCTTGACGCCGCAATGCGCCTCAAGGCTATAGTAAAATACATATAAAGAGTGTCCGGCAAACACAGCTAAAAAATGAAGTTATGTTTTTTTTTTCGTATACTGGCTCCAAATCTGTATATTGAACCATAAGTTCATAAGATATGTTCCATAAGTTTGTCAATGGTTACTGAGAGCTTGTCATGAAGTGACGTAGATGAAACGTCATATATTTTCGTGAGACGCTGTCAAAGGCTTGGGGCAGACTAAATAGGAATATTGGCCTGCAAAATTAACCGCGTGCTGAAGTGAATTCTCGCTTCTCGTTCTCGAACTATCTCTCAATAAGTCTCTAGCAATTACGAAGTATAGGAAGTGTAATTCTTATGGAACATATCTTATAAACTTATCATTGAACTTACTCCAATGAATAGGTAAAGTGAAGAGGGGAACGTAGCTTAATAGCTCGTAAGTTAGAATTTCCAAGGGATGCATGGCGGTAGCTGAGAAAGGTGTCGGTTGTTTGAATTTGTGATGATACTTGTGAATAGTTCGGTATAGAAATGGAATGTGAAACATTTTATGAGCGTAATACACAGAGGCGTCCTGAAAAGGACGTATAATTTTCATCATCTTACTGCAAATTATTTTGATTTTTGAAAAATCTTAATTTGATCATAATTATATCATTATCTATGGCCAGATCTATTGGTAAATCAGTTTAATCAGAGGTTAATAACTTATATCCTCTGAAGTATAAAACTATAGGTTAAAAGAAATCACTGTGTAGCCATTATCTCATCGTATCGTATCTACGCGGATTTTGTGGGAAAAGCTAGACTTATCAAAATGTGTGACGAATTTTATATCACAAATAGTTTATCATGCTGCGCGTTGACTTCGAGTTCCTACCAATCAATGAAATCACAGAAAGACGATAGAATTGTAACGCGTGACGGTTAATACTCAAGCCCGGCCCACAAACCAGCCTTTAAATTAACATGATTGATATGGGGGCACAATGATGTATGTATTTTCTGATTGAACCCATCAGCGTTGGTCAATATTTTCGTAAAACTGGTCAAAAATTAACCTTTAACCAAAGGGCGTGTTTTTATGTGTTCCATTTGTCAACGTATATAGTAGAACGAAGTAAATGTACTTACCACATAAAGGAATAATATTGGAATTGATAAAATGTAGTAAAAGTAGCCCATTTCGGAAACATTATAGTACAGCGTTGACATTGGACCTCCATTGCTGAGGTAGCAAGTAACCAATCCAGAGAAAAAACTACCTATTTAAGAAAATATTTGAGTTACCGCTAGAACATTGAATTGACGAATGTGATGTACTAGAAAAATATTATGAAATATGTTAATCCTACCTATTGATAATGAAGTAACACCGAGGATAATCTCATCTCTTTGCTGATCCCAAGTTAAGAACTTCTTCGGTTGAATCTTCCACTCTTCCGAGTTATCTCTTTGTCTGTAGTAAAAGTACCTAAAACCGAATGTAATAATTGCTTAAAAAATTCAGTCGTTAGCAGTGTTTTTCTGGTATCGTTCCTTTCAACCGAATTCCCAATGGACCGAAATCCCATTCGACCGAAAATCCCGCAATGATTTTAGATTTCCAGCCCAATGGCTATATTCCCGATGGACCGAAATCCCAATCGTCCGAATATGCCAATAAAAAATACATCAATATAACTTGAAACACTGTAGCCGTCAGCGATTCGGTGGTGTAGTGGAAACGGTGTTGGACTAAGAAGCGATAGGCTGTTGGTTCGAATCTCCGAAAGGTATGTTAATAATATTGAAAGTAAATATTTCGTGATACTAATTAAAACGCTCACTTTCATTCCTTTCAAGGCAAGAGATATATAGAATTAATAAACAAACTGTGCTTAAAATGAAGTACAGTCTTAATGGTAGTTCCATCAATTTCTTTAAGTTTTAAATTAAAATTATAATATTTTGGTTTCGGGTGGGTTAGGTTAGGTTAGATTAGGTTAGGTTTCGGGTGGGTTAGGTTAGGTTTCGGATGGGTTAGGTTAGGATAGGTTAGGTTTGGTTCCGATAATTCGTTGACACCTTTTCCAAAATATGCTCCTTTTAATTAGCTACCACCTTTTCCAAAATATTCTCCCTTTAAATAGCTACCACCTTTTCCAAAACATTCTCCCTTTAATTAGCTGCCACCTTTTCGAAAAGATTTTCCTATTAATTAGCTGACACCTTTTCCAAAATATTCTCCTATTAATTAGCTGCAACCTTTTCCAAAACATTCTCCTACTAATTAGCTGCCACATTTTCCAAAATATTCTCCTTTTAATTAGCTACCACCTTTTCCAAAATATTCTCCTTCTAATTAGCTACTGGCACCTTTTCCAAAACATTCTCCTATTAATTAGCTGCCACCTTTTCCAAAATATTCTCCTATTATTTAGCTGCAACCTTTTCCAAAACATTCTCCTATTATTTAGCTGCAACCTTTTCCAAAACATTCTCCTACTAATTAGCTGCCACATTTTCCAAAACATTCTCCTACTAATTAGCTGCCACATTTTCCAAAATATTCTCCTTTTAATTAGCTGCCACCTTTTCCAAAATATTCTCCTATTAATTAATTGCCACCTTTTCCAAAACATTCTCCTACTAATTAGCTGCCACATTTTCCAAAACATTCTCCTACTAATTAGCTGCCATATTTTCCAAAATATTCTCCTTTCAATTAGCTGCCACCTTTTCCAAAATATTCTCCTATTAATTAATTGCCACCTTTTCCAAAATATTCTCCAATTTATTATCTGACATCTTTTCCAAAATATTTCTATTATTGCTAATAAATTGTTCGTGGTAAGAGGCGGGCTTTTAATACTCATATAAATAATCTTTTTACCTCCAAACAAGTTTGGGTTGGGTTAGGTTAGGTTAGGTTAGGTTTGGTTAGGTTAGGTTATGTTTGGTTAGGTTAGGTTAGGTTAGGCTAGGGCAGGTGAGGCTCGCCGTAATTAAAACGCAGTTAAAATAAGTGCAGTAATACATTTTCAACTCACATTTATTTTAACAATAATAAGTTGTGAAATTAAAAATATATTTAATGCAAAACCACACAGTATGTCTTCTTCCAGTTCAATGAAATTTCGGTCCAATGGGACTATAATAAAATCGCACCTTTGGCTACGTTCGGTCGAATGGGACACCACAAAAAAAGCCGTTCTGTCGAATGGGAATTCGGTTCAATGGGACCAAAGCGTTTTTCTGATTAACTTACCAGTGATAAAAAGTTCCCACTGGAAAATAGATAAGGAAGGCAGTAGCCACGCTCGATATTAAATAAGATCCCAAGTTCTGCAATGGATGTTTGTCAAAAGGAATGAGGTTCGAATGCTCAGAAGATTTGTTGGCGGTAGTAACGTCCGTTGAAAACTGACGTGAAGCGCAAACAGAGATAAACATCCAATTTCCTGGAGAATATAGTTTATTGAATTCATTAGGGCAGACCAAAGAGAATATACAAAGAGGAGCGGAAGCTCTAGCATTTTTTGGTAGCCCTGAGTTTTAGGGTTCTAGTTCCGGTGAGTCACGTGATCGCAAAATTCGCGTCGTCTATTCCGTAGTCTGCTAAAGTAGGGTTAGCTTCCTTAGATCAGACAACGATGTCGTTAAAACTATGGGATGGTTTAAAAAATGTTGAAGGCAAGTTAATAATACAAAAATATTACAATTTAAAAAATGTACTTCCTTTTCTCTCGAATACTAGCGCATTTGAGCGCATTAATCAACTGTTCTGTAGCTTCTTCTGTTAACACTAAGACTCGGCTCTAAAATTTTGTCGATATGCAGACGACATATTCTAATCAATGAGAGGTGTAGCGAATAAGCCAGTCACGAGAAACCGGATGTAGTTCCCTAAAACTCAAAGCCACCAATTTTAAAAGCCTTGGCAAAGGCTAAAGCTTCTGCTCCTCTTGGTATATTCTCTTTGGGCAGACCAACTTTACGCAGAGATACTTTGTAAGGAATTTACGGGTACTCGTTGAGATTTTAAATGCGTAGTAGTAAAAATACTTTTAATTGTTCAAGGAAACAAAATCAATGGTCACCGATGGGTTCTTAACCCATAGTTACATTAAACATTTGTATTACGATTCTTAATGCATTAAAATTTAATTGATTTAATATTAATAATTAGTTTTGCAACTACTCAGATAAAATTTCGTCATTTTAACCTCGATATCACGTCCGTGTTAGCAGAAGTACCTAGATCCTGTATAAATCTAGGTACTTTAAGAAAAAAAATGCTTAACTATGGTTGAGATATAATTAAATCTACTTTTCAATAAACTTGATAAATAATTAAATATTTAATTAAGAACCCAATATCTAGTTTTACATTTTCTTAGCCGATGCATTGTTATTCATTTTAAAGGAAAATTTGAGGTAACAAAACATTATACCTTACAATAAAGGCCCTTTTCTAAATATAAAAGGAAAAAATGTTAAAAATACAAATGATTTCTTATTACAAAATAACTGCACCGTCATTGGTTCAGTAGCGGCTGCTAAATCCAACCACTTACCCAAAACGGGATTGGTTGAATTCTCACAGGCTGAGATAGGTAATGGTAAGATTCGATTTGGCAGATGCCACTAAACCAATGGCGGATGGCGCAGTAGTCCTTGATTTTTTTTAAAGATTAATTAAATGCTAATTATTTTGTAAAAAGAGATCATTTTCATTTTGATATTTTTCCTTCCGTTCTTTTAAGGTATAATGTTATGTCACCTGAACTTTTCACGTAAATAAAAGCAGTACAATTTCACAACAAACCTCGAAAGAATGGAATTGCAACAACAGCTAAAATAGCGGCGATTACAAATCCGACTTTTTTGGGTAGACGTTTCCATTTGTTGTTTAAAAAGTTGAACGTATAATTTTGGAAAATTTTCCAAAGGTCTACTCTTTCATTAGTCGAGTTTTCCATTATTATTTAATGAGATACAAAGATTAAAATGAACTGGCATTAGTAACGACTCCCGAGTATTTATACTATTTTGCATTTAAGTCCCAGATAATTTGTGTCCAATGAAAATATTGATGTAGATTTACGTGTGACGTAAACCCTTTCAAGGAGAAAAATGGGTGGTTTTATCTGTTTAAAACGTTTATTAAATAAACTTTAAATGGCTCACTGAGAAATAACTATTTTAACAAACGCTAAAAAAAATATGCATCTTCAAAGCCAAGTGCAATTTTCTACCTATTTAAGCATTTTGTTTCCTTATTTTGCTTGACTGTAGTAATTAATTATTACCCGATCAAATTAAACAAATGGATAGCTTTAAACTAATGTTTTGAAAATATTGAAACGCAACCCTTAATTTGTGGGAGGTAACGAACTATATCATAATAGTACCTTATCTATTACGATTCAAAACAACGGATTTAAAATTTCGTAATCGGTTCGGAGTGTGTTTTGTAAACCTCGTTGTTCGGGCTTTATCTATGGTCGAAAAACACCTTCAAGAAATATCAGGATTCAAATCAAAAGCAAATAATATTGTCACGTTATTACGTTTCTGGTGTTGACCTTTTTAGCGTCCTTCTAAATTAATATATTTCGCAATTTTTAGCTCGTTATGCTGATCAGCGAATGCATTATTTCTTATTTTATATCATCATGCTTTTCAATTCTTTGTATCATACATTTGTTTGTTTCATCATACAGAACGAAGAGCATATATATTTTACCATAAGTATATAAGATACGTTCCATAAGTATGACACAAACTATACTTCGTAATGCTAGAGACTTACTGAGATCTAGTTCGAGAACGACAAGCGAGAAGTGACCTCACTCGGTTTGGCAGTCCAACTTCCTATTTAGTCTGTACTAAGTCTTAGACAGCGCCTCACCTGGCGTCGCTTTACGAGAATCTGTGGCGTTTCACCTACGTCACTTTATGACAAGCTCTCAGTAACCAGTGACAAACTTATGCAACATGAACTCATGATTTGTTTTCTGTTTCATTATACAGAACAAAGAACATATATATTTTACATGAGAACGCAGCTTTCAAACATAATTTTTTTTTTTTGATTTTAAACAAAATTATATGAAATAGCTTATTGATAGCGTCTTAATCCACAACTAATTTTAAGATGGGAATTAATCATCAAAAAAGAAGCGTCGATGAAGAGAACACTAGCAGTTTAAGCTCATAACGAAATGACCTTTACTAACTAAAAGATTTTGTATTTAATAAACTTATTCGTTTTACTATTTTATAATATCATAAACGGATAATAATTTTAGTGTTTCATAATATTTATTAATTTTAGGTATCTATAAATTAGTTATTTGTACAAAGTTTTATTTTACAACTTTATATTAAATATTTATTTCAGTACTTTAAAAAATTTATTTACTTTAGCATTTTATAATAGATTTTTTTCTGTATTTTAAAATATTTATTAATTTTACTATTTGTAATAAATGTTTCTTTTTGTAATTTATAATATTTATTAATTTTAGTATATCATAATGATTCTCCCCCATTTCACCGAAAAACCGTTTCCCCAAATTCCCATTTCTCCCAAACTCATTTGTCCCAAAATATTTTTCCTCCAAAACAGAAACATTGGCTATTAATTTCCCTTACAATATCCTCTCGATCCGTGCCTTCCACTGCTTTAATAAACTCGGCGCGTATTTATGACTTTTTTTTTCAAAAGTACGCTTAAATATTGTACTATTCTTCAGGCTGTATCAGTTTACAATTCTCTTACCAGGATAGAAAAATAATTCGAGAAAGGTTTTTATTTCGGAAGTAGATAATTGTTAACAGTTATTTTTTGGAAAAGGCAAATTATAATTTGAGAAAGGTTACTTTATTTCGGAAATAGATAATTGTAAACATTAATTTTTTGGAAAAGGCGTAACATTGTTAAACTATTTCCAAAATATTACTAACCTAAGTCTAACCAAACGAAACAAAACCTAACCTAACCTGACCT
The DNA here is from genome assembly GCF_054372755.1 of Phalangium opilio. NCBI lineage: Eukaryota > Metazoa > Arthropoda > Arachnida > Opiliones > Phalangiidae > Phalangium > Phalangium opilio. The sequence continues at coordinate 1,752,004 of NW_028324243.1, forward strand.
AATACTATTTAGTTGAAATAATCAACTTTAACCTAAACAAATTATCCATATCTGACCTAGTTCTTTTTGAGTTCATATAACCCAGCTGGGCCAGCTTACACCATAATAAACAACTATAGTTTTTCGCATATCTGTTTTTCCGCTCTTTAGAGAACTGCTGTAACGGTACGCCGTGTTTACGAGAACCGCTGTATCGGTAATTGCTGTAATGGATAAACTGCCATTTCGGGAACCGCTATTTAGAGAACTATTGTTATGAGGACCGCTAATATGAAATCCGCTCATAAGGGAACTGCTCATGTGAAGGCTTCCCACCCAACCCAACCTAACCTAACCTAGCCTAACCCAACCCAACAAGGCTAATTTTTTCTAGGTCTTTTTTATTTCTATAGGCTAAAATTAGATCTCAACTTCCGGGCTTGGGCGAAATGTGAAAAAAAAAATCTTTTGGGTATTATGGGATTGGGGAAAATGGGAACATACCTTCATAATAAATGTCTCTTTTAGTATTTTATATTATTTATTTATTTTAGAATTTTTAATTTTTTTTTTTTAGAATTTTATATTATTTATTTTAGAATTTTATATTATTTATTTTAGAATTTTATATTATTTATTTTAGAATTTTATATTATTTATTTTAGAATTTTATATTATTTATTTTAGAATTTTATATTATTTATTTTAGAATTTTATATTATTTATTTTAGAATTTTATATTATTTATTTTAGAATTTTATATTATAAATTTTAGAATTATGTAGTATTTATTTTAGAATTTTATAATATTTATTTTAGAATTTTATAATATTTATTTTAGAATTTTATAATATTTATTTTAGAATTTTATAATGTTTATTTTATGATTTTTATTTTATGATTTTTATTTTAGAATTTTAAAATATTTATTTTACAATTTTATGATACATATTTCATAATTTTAGAATTTTGTAACATTAATTTTTGTATTTTATAATATTAATTTTAGTATTTTACAATATGAATATTTGGTTTAGTTTTTATGCCTTTTTGTTTTTTGAAATTTGCATAAATTCTTTAATTATTCCTTGAAAAAAATAGATCTACATGTTGTAAAAACTCTTGTAGATGCACTCTTTGGTACGAGTGCATCTGTACTAAGCATTGTATATCGTATCAGAGCACAAGCACCAGGAAAAACAATTGAACTGTTTCGTAATCTATAATTTCATAATATTTGATAACGACATTTTCAAATCATATACGGTTATAAAATGATAAGCGATAAGTTTGTTAAATTTTAATTTAGTGTTATTGACATTTTAAATATAAACGCTTTGATAATAGTTTAATGAAGTATTTTTTTATTATGCATATTTTGAATATCATTTCTCGATTACGGAGTTTAAAATTTAAAAAAAAAAAATAAAATAATTACTGCTGAATTAGAATAAAACACCACTTAGCTCCCAAAGGAAAAATAAAGGAATTTTATAAGAAATAAATGAAGTGTATGGAATCTGTAAATTCTACACAGTGTGTTGATAGTTACTTTAATGTTTAATAGTCACTTTTGTGTTTCATATATTTTTTAATTCTAATAATCTAGTTAATCTGTGGTATTCTACGTGCTCTGGAAGGCTAATGCTAATCGAGTTTAGTTAGCCATGTTAAAGGAAAAGGCCAGGTAACATAACATTATACTTTAAAAGACAACCTTTTCTAAATATAAAAGGACAAATATACCAAAAAATAAGTGCATTACAAAATAATTTGCATTTTATTAGTCTTAAACAAAAGGACTACTGCGCCATCCACCGTTGGTTTACTGGCGTTTGCTAAATCGATACGTGATTGGTTGAATTCTCAGAGGCTGAGAGAGGTAAGGGTAAGGTTTGGTTTAGTGCCGTCTGCTAAATCAAACCACTTAGTCACTTACCCCAACGGGATTGCTTGAATTCTCTCTGATAGGGTAAGAGGTTCGGTTTAGCAGACGCCACTAAACCTATGGCGGATTGCTCAGTAGTCCTCGATTGTTAAGACTAATTAAATGCTAATTATTTTGTAGTAAGAGAGCATTTTTTTATATTTAGAAAGAAGCCATTCTTTTAAGGTATGATGTTATGTTACCTGAACTTTTCCTTTAACTCTTTCTCATTTGGAAATATTTTAGTCATTAGCGCGTAAGACAGTTCAGATAATAAAAAGCATATTCAAATCCCAAAACCAGTAGACAGAAAGACTGCATAACCAAAAGCATGACGAAAAGGGAACCCGTATCTTCTAGTCCCAATGGTTTTTCTTGCTGTTGCCCTCGCTCACGAACGCAAAGATCAAAATCCCGGTATTCCCGATTTAGCCAAAAATCCACTAAGCCACTTTCAATAAGCCAACTGAACCTAGAAAAGAAAAGATTAATCAAGTTGATAAGAAATATTATTACAAGGCTCTTTTAACTGAAAGCAGAATTAAGAAGGTCAACAGTGGACTTAAACAGGATGGCCCCGGCCAGATTAGAGCCCCTTCGTTTGTAAGGCTCCAGCTACCGAGAACATTTTTTCTGTAAAATATTCTACTATATTTTAAATAAGTACAAGTTAAATGAATCGGTATTAATTTAAAAACAGAAATCGAACGAATCCGTAATAAACGACAAGGTAATGTATAGTTTACTAGCAATTGACCTTTAAAGGTAACCCCCTAAGTAACCCATAATCCAAATCCCGTTCAAAATCGCCAACGAGTTTTTAGTTAGTATCCCCTCAATGATTACTAGTAACCCCCAAGTAATCCATAATCAAAATCCCGTTTAAAATCGCCAACGAGTTTTTAGTGAGTAGCCCCTCGATGATTACCCGTAACCCCTAAGTAATCCATAATGAAAATCCTCTTTAAAATCGCCAACGCGATTTTAGTAAACAGCCCCTCGATGACTACCCGTAACCCCTAAGTAATCCATAATCAAAATCATGTTTAAAATGATCGAGTTTTTAGTTAGTAGCCCCTCGATGATCACCCGTAACCCCTATGTAATCCAAAATCAAAATCCCGATTAAAATCGCCAACAAGTTTTTAGTGAGTAGCCCCTCGATGACTACTCGCAACCCTTAATCCCCATCCATTTTAAATATACAGTATTGTTCAATACCTAGTGTTAACTTTGCGGAAAATTTCCTTATGCGCGAGACTTTTTCTGAGGATGAGAGCGCCCTGTTGTGTCATGATATCTTCTTTGGAAAAATATAAATTGCCGTTTGCAATCTGCGGTAACACGGAGCATCGTTGTCCAATGGAATACTTCATGGTGGTTTTCTCTCCAATGAGGACTATATTTCCGGATCCCAATTGCATCAATCTATCTGGTGTGTAAAGATTTCTCAAACTAGCCAGTCGATTTGCTTTTTCCACACTTTTCCAGATTTTCTTCACGTCCGGAAATGCCGAATACTATAAACAGCATAGGGTTATATCAGGTATTCATGTAATTTTAGAAGTAGGAATGGAGAACGGTTAGCCTACACTTCAGACCCAGTATAGAGCCCCTCCCTCCAACACGTAACGAAAATTTGAAATTATCTTATTGTCTCACTTAAACCACGTTTTGATGACGTTGCTGACGGCGAAAAATACGTAGTTCCTTTTTACCTGTGTCGCTATGACTCGCCTCTTCTTTCATACCCCCATCCTGGGGAAGGGGGTCGTGAACTTAGACGAGCGCCCAGATTACTCTGTTCACCATTCCTGCTTCTATATTTCATCTATCCCTGGTTATGTATTCTAGATAAAATTTCAGTGACTCCGTTAAGTAAGGATTATGTAAGACAAAAGGTATTTAGCTAGATGTTTCTTTATAAACTGCATTTATGTTAAAATTGTGACGAATAAAAACTATCCCTGTACAACCCACCAAAGTCCAAATCCGTAAAGAAGTTGGCGGACCGTTGAATTTTCATTTTTCTTTGTAAATGTCGTTATTGACGTCACAATCCTCGGGGGTAAGCAAAACGAATGTCTTTCCTTCTTTCCTGGAAAACCTTAGTTTTGTATTATTCAGCCTTATCCGGCAGGTGATACAATTGGACAGATCACAGCGCATTTACTATTGCTACGGTCGAAGGTTTTAGGAAACGCAGCGCTTGTCTCGGACTCTAGGAAGTGGGGACTGGGGAAACACCGTAGCGGCGCAGCTCACAACCAATCACAAGAGAGACAACTGGATATTAGGAACCTCTTTACAACCACGAAATAATTCCTCTTTGACACTTTTTACATCAGTTGCTGACGTCAAGATTGGGAGGTGGGGATTCGGGTGCCTTTTTCAAAAAATGAAACTCAACGGTCCGCCTACATTTTTACAGACCCTTTAATACTATTACAGAAGTTTTAACGTCATCAAATACAAAATTGATCAAGTTTCAATTGAAGTTGGTGAAATTCGATATAATTAAATTTTTTTTTAATCAAATAAGTTCCATAAAGAATTACGACCGTGATAAGATATTGTAAATAACAGTAACATACCTTAAAATAGTCTTCGATAACGGTTCCTTTCCAAATCCACGCGTGTATTTTATAGGTTGATTGCGCCAACTGTTCGAGTGAATTCATTTTCAGTGGTACAGGTGATATCATCATGCTTGCTCGAAAATGACCAGTAAAAGAATTTGACAAGACTATTACGGCTAACCACCAAACTCCAAACAAAAATCGTTTGAACGCTGATCCAGGTTCCTTGGCTGATGCTACATTCAGGAAAAAGTACTTCAGAATTTTATTCCAAATGCAGAAAACACTTCACAACAAAAACATCTCTGTAAAAATATGCCAAGTTGTTTGGCCGTAAAAAGAAGTGAGATCTAAAATACGGCCAAGTTATTATCTCCAGGTGAACCAACATTTTATTCGACTTAAAACTTCTCAAGAATGTTTTTCTGTCTTGGCATATTTTTACAGAGATGTTTTTGTTGGGATTTCACTCTCTTTTGTACGTGCATGTTTTTGTAGATTTATAGAAGTAGGATTATGAAGTGAAATAAACATTTGTACGAATCAAAACACGCTTAGAACCATTTCAGACGAAATGAAAAGGAAATGAGTAAAAAATTTATTTACTAAAACATTAAGTAAAAAACATAAATATTACGATAAGAAAGAATCATATTAGTAAAAAATATTAATATTAAAAGACGAAAAAATTAAATTATAATGTCCTATTACGAGGGGATCTAAATTATAAAACCCCCATTTCAGGGGCTAACAGGGGAAAATTCCCGCTTTTGGGACTTTTTCCGTTCTTTTTATGCTAAGTCGTACTTGTATGCCAAATCTTATCATTCCCGAAACACCGGAAGTGCCCTGGAGGTTTAGATGATGACTCTAATTCTAAACTCCCATTTCAGGGGCTAAAAATGGAAAACTCCCTATTCGGGACTTTTTCCTTTCTTTGTATGCTAAGTCCTACTTGTATGCCAAATTTTATCATTCCCGCAACAACGGAAGTGCCCTAGAGGTTTAGATGATGACTCTAATTCTAAACCCCCATTTCAGGGGCTAAAAGGGGAAAACTCCCGCTTTTGGGACTTTTCCCTTTGCTTGTATGCTAAGTGGTACAAGTATGCCAAATTTCATCATTCTAGCACCACCGGAAGGTTCACGGGTAGTTGAGCGGTTTTCAAAAGAGCGTTTTGGAATAAAGCGGTTCCTAAAACAGCGGTTTGCAAAACCGCGTACAAGCAAAACCGCGGTTGCTGTTTCCGCGTTTCTCAATACAGCGCTATTTCCCAAAACAGCGGTTGCTGTTTCCGCCCAAACTGTGATTGATAGGGAGGGAAATATCTATTATATTAAGTATATAGGACAAAGAACAATATTATGCAAAAAGGAGTAATGTTATATCGGAAGTAAATATAAAATATAATTTTTTGGAAAGGCATATTATTTAGGGAAGTTAATAAAGATAAACAACAATATTTTGGAAAAGGCGTACTTTCGTACGCTCAAGATATAAACGCTGTAATCAAAATGCGCTAAAACGAGAAATGGCTATAATGGCAAACGCGTTTATGAAAAAGCCATTTTGGACAATGCTGTTTTGATAACACGCCCAATCGATAACATACCCCACCGGAAATGCCCTAGAGGTTTTGATGATGTGTCAGTCAGTCAGTCAGTCTCATAATGTGTCATTTTCACATTGGATTATCACAGAAACCAAATGAGTTAGAAAGCTGGAAGTTGGAGGACTTCCTAGGATTAACACTGTGCCCTTGAGGTGCAAATATGAGTGGTGTACTATTCCCCAGTACCGAGTTACGAGGGGGTGAAAATGAGGCTGAAATGTTTCGGGTAAAGGATTGCCGGTAGTGCACGACAACTTGGCGGGTGCACTGCCGTGCACCCAGATAACGAGCTAGGATTCCTATTGAGTTCTAAACAAATTTATAGCTTCCAAACTCTGAATTACTATACATAAGTGAATGTCGATTGCTTTCCCCAAAAGGAAGTCTATTGACCCTTTCGAGGTACAAAGGGGGTAGGCAACCCTCAGTATCAGGACATACATGGGGGCATAAGAAAATAATATATAGCTCCCTATAAGTATGAAACTCTCCAATTAAGCGTGTTAACAGCATTTTCTTCCATTGAAATTTGTATAATGTCTCTAATGCCACCTATTAAGAATTTTTGGCAAAATAAAAGATTTTTTTATTGCATTTAAATCGTTAGAAAGGTTTTGAAGTTATTATTATGATAATTATAACTGATTAAATGCATGTCAAAATTATCATAATAAATTAATAGATGGCACGAGATTTCATACTTATAGGGAGCTATATACTATTTTCTTATGATGGGGGTTGATGCATTCCCACATCTAGCGTAGTCTCACCAGGGAGGAGAGATTTTAGAAGGAGTGTTAGTCTAATGTTAAAGAAGCAATAATATAAATGGAAGGGGGAAAACGGAGGGTAGGAATTTGTACCTCTATCTCCCTCGATTCTAGCTAACGCGCACGCGCGGGTGACGTCGATTACTACACTACCGCCGGCTCCCACTTCCAGTTCAAAGCCGGTTTTTAAATTTGACGCATACGCGCGGACACTGCGGCGAGGGACTGAGCCTGCGCCGGGGAGAGACGAGTTTAGCCACGAAGCGAACCAAAACTATTCACATTGTAACTGCCTCTCAAATCTCTCCTCCCTGGTCTCAGGATCCAAAAAGCTTACAGCGAAGGCGCCAAAAAGATAGATGGAAAGCAGAATATTCCCCCCTACGTTTTTCACCCTTTGATTCATCGAAATGGTGTATTTCGTCGTATCTCAACTTAGCTTAATGCCACTGCGAAGCCGTCTCAGAAACCGATGCTGAAGATGACTATATCAAGTTAGAAAACTTTTGAATGCCCCCTTCCCCTTTCGCTCCACCTAAAAACTTTATTTCAGCCTCCTCTGCGGGGAGAACCTACCTACCCATCCTTTATTTAGTTTGACCATATTCCTCTTGGAGCGTCTAATTTTTTTCGAAGGGAAAATTCAAGAACTTCTAAGAGGAGGCCAACTGTCGATGTCTTTTCCATTATATTTATTTATGCCTAGTGAAGAATTTCTACCTCCAAACTTTTAGTCCCCATCCTACTTCTGAAAGTATTGGACTCGTGGGGAAGTAATGAAAATTTTCCCATAGAATATTAACGCATCGTATCGCAATAGTTTTTTATTATTTTAATAATCATGACTATGTACTTATGAGAAGAGGATACATACCTTCGCTGAGCAAAGCAGCCATGTACTGAGACACCGCGTTGTACGTTTGTCCCCGTTCCAAAACTAAATAGGGTTCGCCGTTCGGTCGCTTTACAAGAATAACTGAGGAAAGCGTGACTAATATGGCCATTGCAATCAGCACACAAACCCATACCTTTTAAAAAAAATAGTAAATCAACAGTTATTTCGATTATATCAGAAACCGATTAGGCTTGACACATGAAATACGTAGCATGTGCCTGGGGGAGCTACACTCTCTAAGCTCCTAGGAAAGAACCTCCCCTTACGCGGAGGGAAATAGTTCAGTAACGCGGCTCCTTGTGATCCATGCGATCCTTCCGCCTTAAGAACCAATTTACCAGGTACATTAATTCGGGAACTATTATAAAGACTGAGCAGGGTGTCTAAAATATTCTTTAGTTGAAGACTTATTAAGTGACTCGGAAATGTTCGGAATTTGAGCTTTTAAACGTTGAATATATTATAAAGACTACCGAACGATACCGCAAATTTGCCTTCCGAGCTTCGCGGTTAGGTCGACGGCGAGGTTGAGTCGAGGTCCCATGCAAGAAAATAGTAATAGCCGTCGCCGATTGGCCTGACATTAAGAGGTTATCTACGGTTAGGGGGCTCATGATTGGTTAAAAGCTTTATTGTTCGTCTGCTTAGTTTTTACTTCGGGAATATCATGAAATCCATGGCCAAACTACAGAAAAGTGGGACTTACGTACTTTATGTGTGAAGCATAATGAGCTTTTGACTATATTAAATAAAACTATCGAAGCATTCCTCAAAATATATGGGAAGCCCTCATATAAGCAGTTCCCTTATGAGCGGATCCCATAATAGAGGTTCTCATAACCGCGGTTTCCCGAAAACGAAGTTTACCCGTTACGGCAGTTCCTTATACAGCGGTTCTCGATAAACGCGGCGTACCGTTACAACAGTTCTCAAAAGAGCAGTGCAACTGAGAAGTCAAATACGATAATCGCATACGATGGAGTATGTTTGGTTATTTGAACGCTTAATTAAGTCTGGTTAAACTTGGTTACTTGTATAAAAAAAGGCTTAAGTGAGGTTAGGTTTGGTAATTTGAACCCCAGTTTCGTTAGGGTTAGGGTCAGTTTAGGTGTTGTTATTCCAACCCGAATATTGTGGTTGTACCTCGTATGAGCAGTTCCCGGTAGAGCTGTTCTCGAAATAGCAACCGCGATTCCAAAAAAACAGCGGTGTTGTTCAAAACTGCTGTTTTAGAAATAGCGGCCGCTGTTTTAGAAATAGCTGCTGCTATTTTGGAAATAGCAGTGTTTGTCTTCAGTTTCGAGTATTTCTTAACAATACAGTTAAATGCGTTGTTTTCGAAAACTACCTTTTTCTGTGATCATTTAGTCAGTAATGTGACCTACTAACGGATCGTGTTTTTAAAGTACACTTAAATATTGCACTATTCTTCAGGCTGTATCAGTTTACAATTCTAACACCAGGATAGAAAATATTTGAAGAAAGCTTATTTTATTTCGGAAGTAGATAATTGTAAACAGTAATTTTTTGGAAAAGGCATATTATTATTTGGGAAGTGAATGAAGATAAACAACAATATTTTGGAACAGGCGTAACATTGTTACACCATTTCCAAAATATATTACTAACCTAAGTCTAACCAATCAAAACAAAACCTAAAAAACCCAACCGAACCTAACCTAACCTAATACTATTTAATTGAAATAATCAACTTTAACCTAACCAAACCCAACGTAACCTAACCTTACCAAACCAAACCAAACCTAACCCAACCCAACCTAACCTGACCTAACCTGACCTGACCTAATACTATTTAATTGAAATAATCAACTTTAACCTAACCAAACCTAACTTAACCTAAGACTATTGGGGGTTCAAATAATCAACTTGAAGATAACCATATCTGACATAGTTCTATTTAAGTTCATATAACACAGCGTATACCATAACAAACAACAGTCGTTTTTCGCATTCCGGTTTTTCTGCTCTTTAGAGAACTGCTGTAATGGTACACCGCGTTTAAGAGAACCGCTGTAATGGTACGCCGCGTTTACGAGAACCGCTGTATCGGTAACTGTTGTAACGGGTAAACTTCCATTTCGGGAAACCGCTATTTAGGGAACTGCTGATATGAGGACCGCTATTATTGAATCCGCTCATACGGGAACCGCTCATCTGAGGGCTTCCCGAATAGTGTTAGGTCAGGTAAGGTTAGCAGCTTTGAACAACGCCGCTGTTTTTATGGAATCGCGGTTACTACTTCGGGAACTGCTCATACAAGGCACACCAAAATATTTAATGTATGTTAGTTGCGGACATGGACAGAAAAGCTAGTAATTTGAATAGTTATCGGGTAAATTTTGAGGGGGTAAAAATGCGGATTGTCTTACCGAACCCAAGAAAAAAACGTCAACGAAAATATAAAAAACTTTTTAACCTTAGCACTAATTCAATGTCATCTGCTCTTGCATAATTTTATTTTCTTATTTTGCTAATTCGATTTGAAAATCGATTTTCACACTAACCTCCCAATCAAAAACCATGACTAATCCCTTTATGTTCGTCGACTGCATGTTGGGTGAGCCTCCAAGCATTATCCAAGAGGCCCTGAAGAACGACTTTAGATATGAAAATGTGAAGCTTCTTTCGTACGATACCATGACGGGAACGATTACCACATCGGCTTCCTGTAAGTGTGAAAAATATGTTTAAAACAAACTCTGCCGGTAAAAAAGTGCTTATCGTGCACATAAACCCAACAAAATTACTTAGAGAAGTTGAAATTATTATTTATTGGTTTGGGCGAGGTTTCAGACCGCGGAACTTTTCATTTCAAAAACATTTCAACTATATCATAAATTTATGATCTACCCTTAAGTTTCTGTGTCTGAATGAGGTCTGTAACCCGGCAACCTATAACCCGTCTCACCCCAACCTAGTATTAATTTATATGAGTACTACCGCCATTGAAGGCTTTCCTTTAGTTTCCTTAGTATAAAACGCGAGAATTTAATAAAAAAACTCCTCGATTGCCTGGAGGGATTTATTTCAGCAATTTTCTGCACCCAATTCGTGTATGCAAAAGCATCGTAAAAACTTGTTCGATATTTTCTCTGTTTGTCTATCATCAGACTGCTTGATGCGAGTAAAAAACACAGGTCGAAGTTAGTGGGACCTGAACTAAACATTCAACCCAAGAGATTCACGTCACCCCCATATAAACTTCTCTTAGTTACGAGCGGCGCTACCAGGGAAAGAAAATAATGATAGTCTAAGCTTTGTCTATGAAGGGATTTCCACATTAAGTCTGTGGCTTGTTTACAGGTGGTTCCCTTTACAATGCATAGAGGGGTGGTGGCTAGCCCCTATGCCACTGCAGCTAACCGACAGCACCCTATACAAACTATTACCGTTAACCTCTGCAAGTTTTGGTGGAAAGGAGAAACCGGGTTAGACCGCGGAGGAAAACTTCTTTTAACAAGCGGGGAGAGAACTGCAAACTCTACGCAGAAGAATTTGTTCCCAGATTTCACCCTGTGACACAGTCCGGGATCGAGCCCGGGATCCTATTGCTACGAGGCGAAAGCGCTAACCGCTACACCACCCCATCTTCTCATGGTTATATTGCGCCCGATCTCTTGGAAGCGGTGAAGTAAAGGAAAGGGGGCAGAAGACATTCCAAAAAAGCCCTACAGATAAATACTTAAAGCGGATGATCCGCTTTTGACAATTTCCAATCAATTAATTTCATATTAGAAGGTATGATGTAAAAATAAGATCGACGACAGCTGCCTTTTGGAGACAGGCTTAACTACTTTATACAACTCACATTTCTCTGTACTGTTCCTAAAATTCCTGTGAAGTTTCCATCTTCTTTCCTTATACCAAATGAACCCTCTTCATAAAAGAAAAGTTCGTACCTAAATGAGAATTGCAAAAACAACCTATAATTAATAAAAACTGTCATTGTAGACAAAGACGGCAAAGTGTAAAAGATAAGTGTAGAAAATGAATTGCCTGAAGTAACAGATATTAAAATTTTCACTTCGATTATTTGAAAAAATTCTATCTTAGTTTTTTCACCAAATTTTCATTAAACTCAAAATATTTTTCTACATTATTTGCACAAGTATTTTGCTCTACATAGTAGTTCCATAAAAAAGGGTATATTTTTTTAAGGGATACTGTCTTGATACTAGGTTTTACTTTTGACTAACATAAAGGTTCAAATACTCCAATTTTTACCTCTCCGAGTGACGTATGTCACGGAGAGGTATTACACCGGCCGTGTCTGTGTGTCTGTGTGTCTGTGTGTCTGTCTGTCAGACCCCACGTGACCGCGTTCGCAGTTTGCGTATCGGAGCAAACGTGTTCCCAATTTCCGGACTGCATTGACAGTTCACGGAAATTTGGGTTTGTCTCCTCTGGCTATTCTACTTGAGTTCCAACACCACCAGCTTTGGTTTTCGTCCACTCCATAAGGACACTAGTCTGTACTTGCAAGCTTCCAAGCACAACCATCTTGTGTTCTTCGTCAATTTCACCTTGACACCAGCTTCTATGCACCAGCATCTTCTGTTCTTCGTCAATTCCACATTGACACCAGCTTCTATGCACCACCATCTTCAGGTCTTTGTCCATCCATTCCACATGGACGCCAGTCAGACCATTCTGGCTTCTTTTCCTTCGTCACCGTTTGGTTTCAAGATATACGCGTCGATCGGCTAGGGTTACGAGAAACGTCTAGCCTCCCAATGGCAGGGCTTCCACCATCGGTTCACGCGAATGCGTTTTTATCTATTATTGGTTTCAAGATATACGCGGCGATCGGCTAGGGTTACGAGAAACGTCTAGCCTCCCAATGGCAGGGCTTCCACCATCGGTTGACGCGAATGCGTTTTTATCTATTATTACAATGGAAACGAATCGTATATATACCCCAAAATTTGAAGAAAGCGGGCAAGAGGGGTACCCTTCACTTTAAACGTCAATATTAGGAAAGTTTCGAAAGATAATAGGAACAACTTTATTTTAAACGATTTAACTATTTTTAAAGTTATTTACTGGCGATTAAAATAATTAATATCATTTATATTTAATTAATTATTTAAGATAAACTTATTTCTTTGAAGTGACACAAGTGAGAGTTTATATAGAACGAGTAATGAAGATTGCATCTGAATCGAAACACTACACGCATATCAAAGTTAATATAAAGCGAGTAGGAGGATAAGATCTCTTACAAAACGATAACATTTCCTTTTTGCAGAATATTAAATGGAAATATTTTAAATAATGTTCGGCATTACGATTCTTTTAGTAGTTGTGTAGCTATAAAGCTCTGTTTCATCTCAATATTCCAAGAACATCTTTTGATATTAACATTTCAAATTTGGTGTTTACTTTTTAATTCAGCTTTACTACATTTATATATAGTGTAAACGCAACTTTTGATTTCACTACATAATAAGGATTTCAATACTTCGTCTCTCTGTAAGTGTTGAAGCGATTGAGCCTATGAAACAAGATACCCTAGAATTAAACTAGAATTGAACTTGTTTCGTGTCCTCTTACAAGAGGTGTTAACGGTTCAGAGTGAGCCGAAAGTTAAATACACACTTAAGTGATAGATTAGGTCCTCATTAGACTTATGAGAATACGCAGGGAAATGTTAAACGATTAATCCTTTTCAAATGGGCTTCGCGATATCCCGCCAATTTGAGCTACGTATTTCCGGTTTTCTCATTGGCTGGTGAACCCATGGACGAAGTAATACTGAAAAACCAATGGCAGCCCATTACTGCCCCCATTACTAAGCGACAAAACAACCAATGAAAAGCTTACAGCTCCAAAATGAAGGGGGTTACGAAAATGCGGAGTCAAATCCCGGAAAACGCTAGCTAGCTGCTTCCCTCGTTAGAACGTTGATTCCCCCACTATCCGGTTTGCTACTATCTGCCGCTAGAAGGCGAATCAACAAGTACTTTTCAACTTTCTCCATCTGCCATCCGTCCTTCAGTATTAGTTCGTCCATGGTGGACCTGTGTTTGGAAAGTAAATTCGTCTCGACTCGGAGAGGTTTATTTTGGTTTACCAACTTGTTATATTTTAAAATTGGAAATATTGCCAAGCAGAAAATTACAAAGGCCGTTTGACTGTGATGTAGTTATTAATGTCCAAAAGATATTTTGGGAGCTATAAATCACGTTAATTTTGATACTTTTAAAACTTTCAAAATAACGACTACGATTTGTCAAGTTTTCACAGTTTTTTTTTTCAACCATTTTCTGACTATTTTATTCTCCTTATAGGACCGAATACTCAAAACTAATTGTAAATTTTTGATATAAAATAAAATGTACACGCGTACTACTTTTAAAATGATGCACATGTTTCATGACAAAATAATTTTGCTAAAGTAATTTTGGTGAAGAAAACTAAGATAAGAATTTTTTCAAATAATCGATGTTTTATGATCATGTCTTCAAAAGTGAAAATTTTAATATCTGTTACTTCAGGCAATTCATTTTCTACACTTATCTTTTACACTTTCCCGTCTTTGTCTACAATGACAGTTTTTATTAATATCTGTTACTTCAGTCTTAATATTAATTCAAATTGTTCAGAAACCTTTGGAGAGTAAAAGTATTAGGGCATTGTGCATACATTAGTTAACGCGTTTGAACTAACCAACCATCTATTATAAAACTGTCATTCCTGACTGCTTGACTTGACAATGAACTCAAATTGCTTTCCCGTCATTTTCACATGCAAATACAGAGGAAGCTGTACATAGTTATACCACAAAAAGATTCCGTACACCTGAGCACCAACGCATGTCATATACTTATCAAGCTCAATTACCAGTCATCTGTAATCTGGCTTAATTACCAGTCGTTGGTAATCTAGCTTAATTACCAGTCGTCGGTAATCTAGCTTAATTACCAGTCGTCGGTAATCTGGCTTAATTACCAGTCGTCGCTAATCTAGCTTAATTACCAGTCGTCGCTAATCTAGCTTAATTGCCAGCCGTCGCTAATCTAGCTTAATTACCAGTCGTCGCTAATCTAGCTTAATTACCAGTCGTCGGTAATCTACCTTAATTACCAGTCGTCGGTAATCTGGCTTAATAACCAGTTGTCTTTAATCTAGCTTAATTACCAGTCGTCGGTAATCTAGCTTGATTACCAGTCGTCGGTAATCTAGCTTAATTACCAGTCGTCGGTAATCTGTCTTAATTACCAGTCGTCGCTAATGTAGCTTAATTACCAGTCGTCGCTAATCTAGCTTAATTACCAGTCGTCGCTAATCTAGCTTAATTACCAGTCTTCGCTAATGTAGCTTAATTACCAGTCGTCGCTAATCTAGCTTAATTACCAGTCGTCGCTAATCTAGCTTAATTACCAGTCGTCGGTAATCTAGCTTAATTACCAGTCGTCGGTAATCTACCTTAATTACCAGTCGTCGGTAATCTAGCTTAATTACCAGTCGTCGGTAATCTAGCTTAATTACCAGTCGTCGGTAATCTAGCTTAATTACCAGTCGTCGCTAATCTAGCTTAATTACCAGTCGTCGCTAATCTAGCTTAATTACCAGTCGTCGGTAATCTAGCTTAATTACCAGTCGTCGGTAATCTAGCTTAATTACCAGTCGTCGGTAATCTACCTTAATTACCAGTCGTCGGTAATCTACCTTAATTACCAGTTGTCTTTAATCTAGCTTAATTACCAGTCGTCGGTAATCTAGCTTAATTACCAGTCGTCGGTAATCTAGCTTAATTACCAGTCGTCGGTAATCTGGCTTAATTACCAGTCGTCGCTAATCTAGCTTAATTACCAGTCGTCGCTAATCTAGCTTAATTACCAGTCGTCGGTAATCTAGCTTAATTACCAGTCGTCGGTAATCTACCTTAATTACCAGTCGTCGGTAATCTAGCTTAATTACCAGTCGTCGGTAATCTAGCTTAATTACCAGTCGTCGCTAATCTAGCTTAATTACCAGTCGTCGCTAATCTAGCTTAATTACCAGTCGTCGGTAATCTAGCTTAATTACCAGTCGTCGGTAATCTAGCTTAATTACCAGTCGTCGCTAATCTAGCTTAATTACCAGTCGTCGGTAATCTAGCTTAATTACCAGTCGTCGGTAATCTAGCTTAATTACCAGTCGTCGGTAATCTAGCTTAATTACCAGTCGTCGGTAATCTAGCTTAATTACCAGTCGTCGGTAATCTGGCTTAATTACCAGTCGTCGCTAATGTAGCTTAATTACCAGTCGTCGCTAATCTAGCTTAATTACCAGTCGTCGCTAATCTAGCTTAATTACCAGTCGTCGCTAATCTAGCTTAATTACCAGTCGTCGGTAATCTACCTTAATTACCAGTCGTCGGTAATCTGGCTTAATAACCAGTTGTCTTTAATCTAGCTTAATTACCAGTCGTCGGTAATCTAGCTTGATTACCAGTCGTCGGTAATCTAGCTTAATTACCAGTCGTCGGTAATCTGTCTTAATTACCAGTCGTCGCTAATGTAGCTTAATTCCCAGTCGTCGCTAATCTAGCTTAATTACCAGTCGTCGCTAATCTAGCTTAATTACCAGTCTTCGGTAATCTAGCTTAATTACCAGTCGTCGGTAATCTAGCTCAATTTCCAGTCGTAGGTATAATCTAGCTTAATTACCAGTCGTAGGTAATCTAGCTTAATTACCAGTCGTAATCTTGTTAAATCACCTTTATTGTTACTGTCTCTAAGGCAGTTTTCCTTTTCCAACTTTACTTGTTAGCTAGCACAAACTTAGGTCCCCTTGTTTTCTACCCACTACGAAAATTGGACCAAATAGGCTTAACCGTGCTAACATCATAAACTGACTCTCATCCATGTCAGATTGGAATGGTTTTGAAAATATGGAATTAAACATACTTAAACTTAAATCTAATTAATGAAAATTTGGAAAGCGGAAAATCTAAATACCAGGCTTTCGTTTAAAACCGTTTTCAAGTCAAACAACCGAATAGTTATTGCATTACGGCTGCCACAAAATGGTTATTTGTAAAATATTTTCCCATGTTATTTCTATGGAAAAGTTTCGAGGTTTTCGTCAAAATCTATGATTAATTTTATTGAAATGAAAACCACCCTTAGCAACTTTCTTTTTTATAAAATAAACTATTAAGTGGATCTCTTTCAAATTTTAACCATATAATGAGGGCCCGAATTGTAGTTCTGTGGAATTGTTTCAGTCAGTATGAAGTCTTATCTAAGAGAGCTACCGCTCTCATAGAATTGACTGCGACAGATAAGTTCAGAATCTATATCGGTAAACAAATATCTGAAACAAACTGATTGAAGGATTTATGAGGTGAAACTGCTTCAAGAACGCGTTCCAACGTTTTCTCTAACGCGACTCAAGGGTAATAACACTAATAAGTAGGAAAGATATTTTTTCAAACCCAAGCCTAATTAGAAATGTAAAAAAGCTTCCTTCCGTGAGTTTTAACCGATTTCACTGACATTAAGCACAATGTCTATGCCGTATTCTTTAAGGGTTTTTCTCTTCTCTATTTTCTACTACGTTTAGAAATTAAGGTTCCCAATTTAGTTAAATAGTTGTTGAAATTGGGCCAATTAAAGTTCGCCACAAAGAATATATCGTCTACGGATTTTTTTGTCTCAAAACGGAATGGAATCAATGGATAGCATTCAAAAAATGCTGGGGAAAATGTCTGGCAGCATTGCACCTCCGAAAATTTAAGTTTCACCGCCGAGAATTGAGCAGCCACTGTAGCGGCAGCGTTTCTTCAATATTATTTATTAAAGGGAGACTCTCAGCTGAAAATCTTAGTGCCATGTTTTATTTTTTGCTGGTTCGCTTCAATTAAATATGAAGCCTCAAATTTTTTTCTGATTTTTCAAACAATTTTTTCAATGAAAATTAAATTTTTTAAAATTTGTTAGGCTTAGCAATGGGTCTCGATTTTAGCGCACTTACCTACCGGCCAATAAAAACCTCTTTAGGGATAGAGGCAAATCAGCCAATCCCGTGAGGGTTAGAAAATATTAAATGGTATGTTGTCTGCTTCAAACAGGAAAAGCAGGTCGGGAAATAAGTATTTTTTCAGAGTGGGCTCGTTAGAGTCGTTACCAGTGACCAGGGCCGGAAATAAGCACAGGACACTGGACAACGTCCAATAAAATTTTAAAATGTCCCATAATTTTTTAAAAAAATAAGGGGGTAACTGGACAGTTTGACCAATAAATTTTGCGAAGTTTTGATAGCTTGACTATACAGGTGCGACACTATTTTGCACACTCCAGTGGACCATGTCCTATAAATTTTCCAGTCAAATAGGGGGTCACTGGACATATGTCCTATAAGAAATTTTTCTTATTTCCGGCCCTGCCAGTGACTCCGCGGGGCCCGTCGTCTGCTAAAGTTTGAGGTGGATAGTAATTGTGTTGCAGCTTGACTCTGCTGAGGTGTAAAAGATGGGTTTTTAATTTTTCCCATCTCGAAGATCACAAAAAATAATAGTAACAATAATCTAAGAACACTGATCTTCCCATTCCAAAGGCTAATAACTAGACACAAGATATACCAACAAAATACGACCCGCCTCATTTTAATATAATAAGATTACGAGAGTAATTTGAGTTTAAGTGAAACGTATAAAAGCATAAACCTGCTAATTACTAAAGTTTCTAATCCGCTTATCGTTAAAGGATCGAAAACGCGTCTTTCTTCCGAGTGCTAAAAAGTAGAATACATATTTCTGAACATAATGCAGACGACGCAAATGAGACTCGCCCGAGAAAACCTTTGGGGGTTGACTCTTATAAATCGCGGGAGCTGATTGGCCGGTAGGTCGCTTTATCAAAATTCAAATGCATGTTTTGGATACAAAACTTCAAATATTGTTTAATACTATAAATAGCGCTTCAAAAAATCAGAAAAAATTCAAGGCGGCATATTTTAACATAAGGAATCAGAATAAAAATACTTAATTTTTGCCAATAGTGTCCCTTTAAAGACAGGGATAGATGCAATTTTAGAATGCGGAATGGAAAACAGAGTAATCTGGGTGCCCGTCAAAGTCCCGCTCCCCCTTCCCCAGGACGACAGAGGTAAAAAGGAATTACGTATTTTTCGCCGTCCCCTTCAGCAACGTTATCAAAACGTAGTTTAAGTGAGCCAATAAGATAATTTAAACTTTTCGTTACTTGTTGGAGGGATGGACTCTTTACTGGGCTATGAGTCGGACTGAAGTAAATACTAACCGTTCTCCATTCCTGCTTCTAAAATTGCATCTATCCCTATTAAAGACTATTTAAGGTGGAATTCATAAACGTCGGAAGCAACGCAATTTAGTACAGGCAAAGGCAGGGCTTCGTGCGTAAAAGGCAGGACGTTTGCACACGACGCACTGCCTTCGCCTGTACTAAATTGCGTTGGGTCCGACCTTCATTAATTCCACCTTAAGAGTGAGTTTATTGGAACTTAAAAAAAACAAAACGAATTTCAACGTAAGCTGTTTAAAATTAAAATTTCAACATAGCAAAACCAGTCACGTGATTTAGCGTTTTTTAGGAGTGCCCTTCCTTTAATTTTGAAAATCATCTGTTCATGTTGCTCGAGGTAAACATTACCTGATTTTCAAAGATTTTATGATTTCTCGCATCATATTTGCCAGGGGACCGTCAACATCATTCAAATCTGTTGCGTTTTTTCTGAACACAATCCAAGGAGGAACCTTTGAAATCAATTTAAATGTACTATTATTGAAGAAAGACTATGAAACATTTACACTGAGCAAGCACGCCCCGTATCTAATGACAAAGCATAGATCTAATTAGACTAATTCTAAGGGAATATACAAGATGTTTCTGATAAGTCTGGCGTAAATTAAGGGGATATTCCATTTTGGCGATTTTAAGTCGAAAATGTTTTACAGCATTTTGCCGCCCGGGTATGTCACTGTTATCGAGTTGTGATTGGAGTAATTTAGGGATGACCCCTTCATTAAATTAGCCATCATCGTCTTTGAGTAACTTCATTAAATTTAAGGGGTCATCCGTAAAACACTCCAATCTTTACTTTAAAACAGTGGCCCTTGTGGAAAAATGGAGATAGAAGTTACATTTTCTACTCGTAATTTATAATTATAACTTGCTACCGGTTTTTACCTCTCCGTGTGACGTAGTCCAGGAGAGGTTCTGTAACGGCCGTGTCTGTCTGTGTGTCTGTCTGTCTGTCCGTTGTTACACCCACGTGACCGCGTTCGCAGTTTGCGTATCAGAGCAAACGTGTTCGCCATTTCCGAACTGCTTTCACAGTCACGGAAGTGCCTCCTCTACTTGAGTTCTCACACCACCATCTGCTGCTCTTTGTCCATCCCACACGGACACCAGTCTGTTCTTACTGGCTTCTAATCACCACCATCTTCTGGTCTTCGTCCATTCGACTTGGACACCAGTCTGTACATACTGGCTTCCAATCACCACCATCTTCTGTTCTTTGTCAATCCCACATTGACTCCAGTCTGCACTTACACTGACGTCTAACACCACCATCCACTGCTCTTCCGTTTATTCCACATAGACACCAATCTGTATCATTGGCTACTACTCCACTATCATCGTTTGGTTTTAGGATATACGCGGCGATCAGCTAGGGTTACGAGAAACGTCTAGCCTCCCTAAGGTGGGATCGCCACGAAAGGTTTTCGCAATTGCGCTTTCTCCTTACTATTATAATGGAAACGAATCGTATATATACCCCAAAATTTGAAGAAAGCTTGCAAGAGGGGTACCCTTCACTTTAAACGTCAATATTAGCAAAGTTTGAGATGATAATAGGAATAACTTTATTTTAAACGATTTAACTATTATTAATGTTAATTATTGAAGATTAAAATAATTAAAAATAATTATATTTATTTAAATATTAAAGATAAACCTCTCGTGCAAAGAGAGAGATTATCATTGCCTCCTATATCTACCATGGCCCGTGCATGCGATATATTTCCTTCATTGCCTCCTATATCTATCAAGGCCCGTGCATTGTGAAATATTTCATTCATTGCCTCCTATATCTATCAAGGCCCGTGCATTGCGATATATTTTTCAAAACAACAACAAAAATGGGAAGCTCCTCTCAGAAACATAATAATTTCTTTTCTCTGTATATGAAATGAAAATATGGATAATATTGCGCTCCTTCTTTAATGGTATGAATCCTTGCCTGTCTATTAATATTTTACGTAGGAGTAATACGTTTTTAGCGAAGTCTAGAGAGCATAAACATAAGCGAGTTTGTTTCGAAAAAAAAATACTGCTTCCAATAATGGGTTTATACTCCTTGTTACTGTTGTATAGAGTAATCATGATAAAAGCTTAAACAATTGCGAGAGGACAGACCTTTTTTATCCTCTTGTTTTATTCTTAATAAGAATATAAAACATTTATTTTGTAACAAAAAATATTTTTTGGTGCTAAAATTGCTTTAAAAAAATCCAAACGGCTAGACATTGGTGAAAAAGACAATGATATTTTTCAAATCTAATGAGATAACGCCCTCATAGTTGAAAATTGCCCTTTTTTATCCGCGGGAGCCATTCTTAATGAGAATTTCGATGCTAGTAGGTTGTCAATTAAACTACCGGTATATTATTGTTGTTGGAAATTGGATATTAAGTCAAATTAAGTGGTTGTAAAGAGCCAGCAGTTTTTTTCCGCTTCTTTTTGTGAGTATTTGATTTTTGTATGTAAAATGGAGGAAGATAATGTTGAGAGTAAGGATGAAATGCGGAAGCGCAAAGCGCGGGAAAGGATGAGGGCAAAAAGGTCGACGTTTTCATTGGCTACTTAAGGTTATATAATCTTCTCGACACGGAGAGGTAATATTTTGGTTTTCCCAACTTGTATTATAAAGTGATCGTTATGAAGTGTGTGACAATGACAATGGGCAATTGAGAATTCTCAATGATGGAAAATTCAAATTTCTTTTATCGAGGTATTGTCTAAAATATTTTATCACCTTTTGTGTCGATGAAAAAGAAACAACAATAAAATTAGACTATATTACGTGACATAACTGAGAACAATTGACATATTCAACAAGATGGCCCCGGCCATATTATGCTTTGCGCGCCCTCTTTTGGCTAGAACTGGTGTGATTCCGGCAAATATTTTTGGCGGTATTCTCTTTTTCCTTATCAAATATCCTTTCGATTATGAACAAAATCAATTTAGTATGACTTTGGTTTAATATAATCATTGACCTTAAAATAAATTCTTTAACAAAAACAATTACAGTTGTTTTATACTATACAAACTATTTTTGAATTAGTATTCACAATAAAATCTTTCTAGTGCGGTTTGATAAACTCAATGATAGTTTCGACAAAGCAGTTTCAACGGTTATTTTCAGTTACAATTTTTTATAAACAAACATGATAATTTGTAGATTAAATTATAAGCGTTAGTATTGGCAACAAAATCGTTCTATTAACGTCTGATTACTCAAATAACCCTTAATAATAAATTGGACCAGGCAGTTTGTAAGGTTCTTTTCACATACAATTTTTGACAAACCAAAATTATTATTTGAAGTTTAAATTTGCCTGTAAGCGTTCTTAATAATTTATTTAATTATCTGTTGTTTTAACTTATAATAAGTGTAGTCAATTACTTACCATGACTAATCTTAATAGTTTCTTAAATAAATAAAATACGTTGACGTTGCAAAGCCACATAAGTATGGTTCTAAATGCTATTAATAAATTTAAATCTAATTCCGCGCGCGAAAAAGGGCGGAAAGGCACCCAGCCAGCCTGCCAGCAAGGGTCGGGCCAATAGTTTTGCAACTCCAAGCGCAAAAGCAAAAACACAAATAATGTGATATGAAGTTCAAGTATAATTTTTTTCCTCTTGTTGATAAATAATATCCAATGTCAAAATTGTAAATTCAGTATTCAATCCACAATATATTTAGGTCTAATGGTCCAAATGTAATGAAACTTTAATGAGAGATGTGCTACTATCTATTATATCTAAAAATGGTTAAAAACTTTCAAATTAATTAGTTTTGTCAAAATGATAAATTTAGTACTTTCAGGCCCTTTCCAAGATTAAACATATCGCTTACACATGGCACTAAAAATCCTGTAACTAAACCAAATTACTGGCCATAAAGCTTACAACACATCTAAATGGGAAAGTTCAGAAAAGCCCTTGTGTTTCTACCAAGTAAACTTTACTATGTTAAGAAACTAACTGAAAGGATGGGGGTAAAGTATCACAATATCAGTTACTGTTGGTAAAAAAACCAGGATTTACTTGAGATATAGTTTTAAATTATACTTAGTTGTCAAGCAGGTCCAAGAAGAAAAAAGCTTCCTCTCAGCGGTACTCTACTTTTTCGATGACATTCTGAAGCTTCTTGCGAGGGAGACCTTACATTTTAATGCAATAATTTTTTATCAGTATCATTTGGTAACGAACGCAGAACGTTCGCTTTGGTCCCATTGAACCGAATTCCCATTCGACAGAAGGGGAGTTTTTTTTGGGATCCCATTCGACCAAACGTAGCCAAAGGTGCGATTTTATTATAGTCCCATTGGACCGAAATTCTATTGAACTGGAAGAAGACATACTGTGTGGTTTTGCATTAAATATATTTTTAATTTCACAACTTATTATTGTTAAAATAAATGTGAGTTGAAAATGTATTACTGCACTTATTTTAACTACGTTTTAATTACGGCGAACCTCACCTCACCTACCCTAGCCTAGCCTAACCTAACCTAACCTAACCTAACCTAACCCAACGTAACCTAACCTAACCTAACCCAACCCAACCTTGTTTGGAGGTAAAAAGATTATTTATATGAGTATTAAAAGCCCGCCTCTTACCACGAACAATTTATTAGCAATAATAGAAATATTTTGGAAAAGATGTCAGATAATTAATTGGAGAATATTTTGGAAAAGGTTGCAGCTAATTAATAGGAGAATATTTTGGAAAAGGTGGCAGCTAATTAATAGGAAAATCTTTTGGAAAATGTGGCAGCTAATTAATAGGAGAATATTTTAGAAAAGGTGGTAGCTAATTAAAAGGAGAATATTTTGGAAAATGTGGCAGCTAATTAGTAGGAGAATGTTTTGGAAAAGGTTGCAGCTAATTAATAGGAGAATGTTTTGGAAAAGGTGGTAGCTAATTAGTAGGAGAATGTTTTGGAAAAGGTTGCAGCTCATTAATAGGAGAATATTTTGAAAAAGGTGGCAGCTAATTAATAGGAAAATCTTTTGGAAAAGGCGGGAGCTAATTAATAGGAGAAAATTTTTGGAAAAGGTGGTAGCTATTTAAAGGGAGAATATTTTGGAAAAGGTGGTAGTTAATTAAAAGGAGCATATTTTGGAAAAGGTGTCAACGAATTATTGGAACCAAACCAAACCTAACCTAACCTAACCTAACCTAATCTAAGCTAACCTAACCTAAGCTAACCTAACCTAACCTAAGCTAACCTAACCTAACATAACCTAACCTAACCTAACCTAAGCTAACCTAAAATAACCTAACCTAACCTAAGCTAACCTAACCTAAGCTAACCTAACCTAACCTAACCTAAGCTAACCTAACCAAACCTAACCTAAGCTCACCTAACCTAACCTGAGCTAACCTAACCTAACCCACCCGAAACCAAAATATTAAAATTTTAATTTAAAGACATTGATGGAACTACCATTAAGACTGTACTTCATTTTAAGCACAATTTGATTATTAATTCTATATATCTCTTGCCTTGAAAGGAATGAAAGTGAGCGTTTTAATTAGTATCACGAAACATTTACTTTTAATATTATTAACATACCTTTCGGAGATTCGAACCAACAACCTATCGCTTCGCAGTCCAACATCGTATCCACTACACCACCGAATCGCTGACGGCTACAGTGTTTCAAGTTATATTCATGTATTTTTAGGGGCATATTCGGACGATTGGGATTTCGGTCCATCGGGAATATAGCCATTGGGCTGGAAATCTAAAATCATTGCGGGATATTCGGTCGAATGGGATTTCGGTCCATTGGGAATTCGGTTGAAAGGAACGATACCGAACGTTCTCGTTATATGTGTTATTCAACTGATCAGGTTTCGCGAGACCTGCCCCTCGGCACGTTTACAAATCTAAGAATATTGGTTCAAGAGGTCTTGGTTTTATAATCTATTACTCTCTAAAAGGCCTGTTTTGGACAAGGATGGGGATGGGTTTCTTTCTTGGAAAATGGTTGTAAGTACTGAATTGTGGATTAAATACTGAATTTACAATTTTCACATTAGAAATACTGAATTTACAATTTTTACATTAGAAATTCATTTTTATTCAAATATTTATCCTATTTAATGTAATAGAATAGATTGTAACACACCTCAGGGTGAAATTTCAGGACATTTGGATCAGTAGATCCGAAGATATCATCAGTTTGGCCTTTCTTTAATCTTTCTCAGTATAATAAAACACATTGAAACACACGTCTCACTACAATTTAAGGTCATTTGAAAAGGATCTGGCAAAAATACCTACCTCCTCCCATAAAACTTAATGTTAATTTTCGGTTCCTTCGAATTTTCTTCAAAAGTCGCGCTTATACATGTAAATCGAATTCTTTGAACTGGGGGTGTAGTTATAAGGAAAAATGGGGGTGGAATGCTCTGAGAGTCGGAATGAAGGCTGGTTATCTAAGTCAGATCTAGGCTCTATTTAGCGCCATCATGTCGGCCTAATTTTAATACATATGCCAAAGTAATTTTAAACTGTTTTGCTCATACATAAAATTTACAATTAAAAAACTAAATTTAATAGATAGTTAACAATGAAAAATTATTTCTTCCAAATTGCTAAAATAGTAGTGTACGTAGATGACGCTACAATCGGGAAACGCCGGTAGGCTGCTAGGCATAGAAAAGCGTCTGCAATCAGCAAGGTATGGCAAGGAAGTGAGTTCGAAGATATTTTTTTGCAAATTTTGAAATTTGGTTCATAACTGTTGCGTTTACGAATGGGATGATGATATTGATATTTTTTCTTGATGTCTAGATAATGGTTTTCCTTCTGGTGAGAGAAACATGTACATTTATTTCTAAACTCATTACTTAATGTGAAGTTGTAGTATTAGGTTTTGAATTATCATGTTAACAATGCTTATTTTGATTACGTTTATAAAAATAATATTGAACATTTTTTCTTAAAGTTAGTGATCATAAGTGATGATTAGTAATTGATTACTCTTATTAGTTAAAATTAAGAAGTTATTAAATAAATTATCATTATCGTTTTTAGGCAAATTTAAACTTGAAATGATAATTTTTCATTGTCAAAATTTGTTACTGAAAAGTGAAAAGAACCTTAGAAAGTGCTTGTGCTTCGTAAAATTTATTATTAGGATTATTTGAGTAATCAAACGTTAATAGAAAGATTTTATTGCGAATGCCAATACTAAAATTAAACATCAAATTATCGTTTTTGTTTGTCCAAAATTGTAACGCACTTAAAGAGAAAAAATAAGTTTTTAGACTTTAGCTTATCTAATCCCAAAACCTAAATTCCCAAATTAAATGTACAGGTATGGTTAACCTCAAAAATGTGTCTGTCTAGAAGCACTTGCAAGTTAATTTAATTAACTTACAATATAAATATATATTTATTTAATTCGAACACTTACAGAGATGCCCCAGGTAGCAATTCACCATGTAAATTACGTGTATTTTGAGTGTTCTTAGTGTATATAACGTGTTTGGGTTTTTCATAAGTGTGAAACATGTGGAGTATAGGTTGAATATATCACGTTAATAGAGCTGTTGATTTAGGGAGTGTAAAACACGTGGGGAATAGGTTGAAACTATCACGTTAATTGTGGAGTATATTTAGACGTGTAAAACACGTGGAGTTTGGGTTGAACACATCACGTTAATTTGGTGGCGATGTAAAGCGTGTACAACACGTGGAGTATAGGTTGAAAATATCACGTTAATAGAGCTGATGATTTAGGACGTGTAAAACACGTGTAGTATAGGTTGAAAATATCACTTTAATAGAGCTGATGATTTAGGACGTGTAAAACACGTGGATTATAGGTTGAAAATATCTCTTTAATAGAGCTGATGATTTAGGACGTGTAAAACACGTGGAGTATAGGTTGAAACTATCACGTTAATTGTGGAGTATATTTAGACGTGTAAAACACGTGGAGTTTTGGTTGAATACATCACGTTAATTTGGTGACGATGTAAAGCGTGTACAACACGTGGAATATAGGTTGAAAATATCACGCTAATTTTGGTGATGATTTTGGGCGTGTAAAACACGTGAGGAATAGGTTAAATCTATCACGTTAGTTGTGGTATATATTTAGACGTGTAAAACACGTGGAGTTTTGGTTGAACTCATCACGTTTATTTGGTGGGGATTTAATGCGTTTAATACACGTGGAGAATTGGTGGAAAATATCACACTAAGTTTGGTGGTGATTAAGGCCGTGTAATACACGTGAACATGAAGTTGAATTTAACAGTTACTCAATATGCCTAAATCACGTGATAATGAGGTTGAAAAGAACAAGATATTTGTACGTTTGATTGAAGTTCATTCTAACAAAGTAATTGAAATATATACTATTTCTAATTACTTGTTAATTTATAGTATCACAATGTATTTAACTTTAAACTTCTAGTAAATCAAATTTCCACACATCCAATAGTATTAATATAATTTTTAGAAAGGCAAGCACAGGTGATATGTATGGGTACAAATAAATAAGTGATTATTGTATAGACTTCATCGTTGTTAAGACCGACCGTCATTCATAGCAAATTGTTGAGGCCCACATTTTCTTTCTCCAATATGGCAATGACACCTACCATCTAGTACCGTTTTCAATTGACATTTTCCCTGGAGTAATATTTAAGGATTAAAAATTAATGTTGCTTTATAAGTGCTTTAAAATACAGCTACGTCTCCTTCAGTATAGTGCTCCTAAAAATAGGTATAGGGTGTTCGGCCGTTCGCTTTTTTAAATCTTTCATTTTAAATCGAGATCTAAAAAATATTAGACCTCCTTATCTATCGCATTGTTTTAACCATTTGGTTTTCGGTCGGCTAGCTGGAGGTTAGTTTCCAGCTTTGCGTTTAAAATTTAACCTCGATATATTTTGGACTTCAACATACAACAGCAAGTTAAATGATCGTGTGCCATTTCACGCATTTAAAGTTAATCTTATGATATCTATTAGTAACAACAACGTGATCTTCACTGTTGGTTAACGTGAATAAGATGGTGTTTAGAGGAGACATGGTATGGGTGTTTTACACGTTCATAATTAGGTTTACCATACACCGCTTTTAGACGTGTAAATCACGGGTTTTGGGCACCTGAGAATTGTTATGTACACGTGATACCCACGTAAATTGCACGTTACAAACACTAAATTATCTTACATTATTTTCACGTTAATTTTGAGTGCAAATATTGTTTTTATATTTAATAAAAACAACGTGATCTTCACTGTTGGTTAACGTGAATAAGACGGTGTTTAGAGGTGACATGGTATGGGTGTTTTACACGTTAATAATTAGGTTTACCATACACCGCTTTTAGACGCGTAAATAACGGGTTTTGGGTACCCGAGACTCGTTGCGTACATGTGCTACCCACGTAAATTAAACGTTACGAACATTTAATTACCTTATATTATTTTCACGTGAATTTTGAGTGCAAATATTGTTTACATATTTAATAAAAACAACGTGATCTTCACTGTTGGTTAACGTGAATAAGACGGTGTTTAGAGGTGACATGGTATGGGTATTTTACACGTTCATAATTAGGTTTACCGTACACCGCTTTTAGACGTGTAAATCACGGGTTTTTGCTACCTGGGTGGTAATATCATAAACTTGCTTAGTTACAGAGGTTTCCCTGATACACTCTCCAGAGACTACGGTATTAATTTCTTTTGGTTTACAAATCAAATATCTCTTACTTTAAAAATGTGTTTAGTTTTTATTATATTTCAGACTTTTCGACGAGTACAATTCCTAAAATTATTTTGTAAACCTAATGCTAAAAACGCGACGTATTTTATAATTGTAGCGCTACCCGTTTTAAACTGCCTATCTACATTCGCGAATTTCCCGCCAAGAGATTTCAATTCTCGGCATTGTATAGGCGCGCTACCATGGAAACGCGAGACTCGCCGCGACCACGGAGCTTCTATTAAGCTCCGTGCCGCGACGCCGCCTCGAACAAAGTTCCCTCCTCCCTGCCCCAACTAAGCAAGACGTGAGAGGAACGCGCCGGCCGCCGCGTGCAATAGATGCTAGGTTTAAGCAACATAACTCGAGCTTGTTAATATGACTAGACGGCCGAGAGCGTAAAGGCGTCAATCCGTGGAGTGAGAGCTCTGTGGATGGTGCGGGATCGAAACCCGGTCGAGGAGGAAAATAATTTCATAAATAAATAAAATTCGTTCACGTTGCAGAGCCACCTAAGTGTGATACTGAGTACTTTTTAAAAATTTCTGAATTCCGCACGGGAAAAAGAGGGGGGAAATGGGGGAAAAAGGCGCGCCCAGCCGTAAAAAATAGTCGGACTAAACCTTTGCACCATCCGATAGATGGCGCAAAGCAAAAACAATGGTGCCATTATCAAAATTAACCCTCGTTGACAACGCAGTCGTTGAGAACTTAAAATCCTTTGAAAGCAAAAGTTTCCATCAAGAACCTTTAGTCAACTTTGAAAGGCGATCACCATGATCTTCCTAACTTTCCCTCTGTTCTTCGCGATGATAATGCTAGCTGTCGGTCAGTATTCTCCAAAAGTGTATCCGTGTAATAAAACGGACGGTACTAGTTACAAACGTGTCGACATAGATATATTGAGATGGAAACAATACGAGCAATTTAACAGGCTTTGCGATAACCACAGTAAGTTTCAGCCAAAAATAATAACTCTTTCTTCCAATCCTTCTAATTTTTCAAAATAAGAGTAAACGTATACAGGGTATTTCTTATTGTTATATTTAAAAGGTTACGTGTTAGCTGGTAGTCAAATAATCACGAACTTTATTGTTAAATAAATAAGTTACTTTATTAGTTAAAACAGGAATGTATGGAGGGGCTGGAATGGCTAAGGGGGCTCTCGTTGTACCCTTGATGGTGGAAACATATGGCGAATCCTTTTTTATTTTGAAAAGTGTAGCTCCTCTCCCTATGTCTGTTTAGCTGTCTACCGAAGGCGAAAAATGTCATGACTCGTTGGCACAAGTGACCTTTTAGATTTTTTAAAGTTAAATGCGCTGATTCGCAGCCGATTCTCTCAGCCTAGGGAGAGGACCAAGGGTAGAGAGTGGAGAATTATAGCAAACAAGGTTTTTTGGCAGCCAATGAATGAATGAAAATAATTTAAGTGGTAAATACGATTTTTACGTCACGCTATGACTTCACTAGTGTAAATTAAGCCACGCCAGTTGTTTCCAAGATCATTTCACGCCGATTAGGATTTGACCTTAGCCATTCCAAGCCCTCAAAATCGCAAAAGTAGAACGTCCGCCTTAATTTATGCCAGACTTATCAGAAACATCTTGTATATCCCCTTAGAATTAGATCTATGCTTGGAGAATTTGAAAAATAAGATCTTGGTAAGTATGAACTATACATTTTAGCAGATATATTAATTAAGTAATTTGTCCACTTAACGAGCAGGAATCTAATCCCGAAGCCGACACCTTATGCTTGAACGATTACAAGCTCGAAAGAGATTTCGCTGGACAGTGTCCTGAAGCCCTTCGTATCATAAAAACAGAAGCAAGTCAAAAATTAACTTCTCGCTAACTAAATTTTAATAACCGCGAATCTTTTCGCGCAGCCTCCTAAGCTTGAAAATAGCCCAATATTTTGTTGCATCCTTAAAGTAAATACCTAGTATCCTTAAAGTAATTGACGTAATACCAAGGAATAAACGCAACGCCCTCCTGAATGCCGTTCATTATGTAAGTAAACGCGAGACTTTGCGAAAAGTAAAAAAAAAGGCCTTTTAATTAAAACTTGTATCATTATTTCAGGATTGTCAAAGGAAATACATTGGAGGTTAGTGTAATATACACACTCTAACGTAAAACATGGAAATAATTTATCATTTCTTGGAAGATTTACGAAATTGTTTATTTTTGCTTGGCATTATGATAATTAAAATTTCAAAACTGAAATATTAATTGGTATTTATTTTAGTTTTATAGCACTATTTCCAATACATATTTTATCAAGCTTTATATCGACGAAAAAAACATTACCATCCATAAGTAGTAAATCTATGTATAGATTTACTACTTGGTATTTTATGGGTCTGTGTGTTTGCCTGAAAGTGGAGGAGGTATAGAAACCGTCACCGTTGACGTCATGCATAATTTATTTCATCTTAAAAACCACGTGACATTGACGTATTTTGCGACCTGCGCCGCGACTCCCGCTGAACCCGAATGTAAACAAGATGCGTCACCTGAACGAGTAGATCTAGTATTAAGTTCCAACAGAGAGAATTTATAATAGGGAGTGGATACTGAGGAATATTATGTAGCTCAAAAATCACGTGATCAACAAAACTGGCCAGGTCTATTTCCGGTGTAATTTTTGTGGCCCATCCCTCTAGGGTGGGTCTAGAATGTTGCGGGAGGGTCTAGGGGAGATGGACACTACCTTTTTAGGGAAAGGGAAACATCTGACTTAAAATAACTCCAAATGGCGCCAGTCGCACTCGAAATCGCGAACCCTTTTTGGGTAATTGTACAACCAACAGTGATTGAGGGCAAACTTTAAAATTAAAGGAGAATCATGTGACCGGAAATTTACCTGGCCAGTTTTAGCGTCGCAGCCTACTTGTTTGAGCTACATTGTATTTAGCACTGTCAAGGGCAAGAGCTTTCACTCCCTATTATAAATTCTCTCTGGTTCCAAAATAGGCGGAAATACTTGGAGACTCGCTTTCAGATTAGAACTCGATATTAGGCCTATACTATTCTCACAGGGTGGAGTAACAATTTAATTCCTTGCACTCTTCACCAGAGTTATACAAAACCAGAACATCAGTTTCCCTATACGCAAAGGCTTAGGTTTAAGAGAAAGTAAACGTCTTCTTTTCTCGATATTATAATAGCAATCGTTTTCAATACTGAATTGCGAGCTACACTTACTTCTAAATCGCCGACTTGATTTACAGTTGAGGAAATTTCTGCTTCTAAAATGGCATAAACGTCCTTAACGGAAGTTCTCGCACTTCCCGGCCATTTCCGAGCCGAAACTGATGCAAACGACAGCTAAAAAGGTCATGATCTCGACCAGTCTGGGAAATAAGGATATTTTTTATGCTAGTCCTTGGGACCAGTGACCTCCCTAGTGTCCCAAATAATAAACTGGTCTCAGGACTAGTCCCAGCCTTTGTTCTCCTATTTGCAATTAATAATCAAAATCATAGATATGTATAAATACTAAGTATTATGGATTCCCATCTCTCACCTTCCACAAGGCAAGAGGTTACTTTCAAATAAAAAAACATCCAATACATTAAATCCATTATGTAATCTTATCTAAGGGAGCGGCAGCCATTAACTTCGTAATTAAAAAGTGCTTTGATATTTCAAATGACATTGATATGAATCCCAATCTCTACAGTGTTTATAAGATCCGTGATTTGGATTTTAGTTACGTATCATTAAACGATATATGATAATTTACAAATATTCAACTTTTTTCAATAGTCATGGGGCAGAAATGAGAAAATTAATTGCCCAAAAAATGCGACAACCGGTACTCCGCTACGGAGGAACTTGCAAAAGTACCGGTGTAATCACGGATCAGGTAAGTTGAATATTATTATTTTCCCATTGTAACGCGCTTACAGATTATCGGCCGTGATTTCCCTCCTTTTTCTTTCCTTCTGGGAGATTCTTAGCCGGGCACCTTGTTCCGCGCACATAGTCATCGGGCGTCGACTGTTTTAATTTTCGGTAAAGGCTTAATGCGTCGCGCTGCAATTTTTTAGTGCTTTAACGGAACATATATCATTATTTTATTTTTTATTAATAGTAAATTATGGTTCCTAGATAAAACTGAAGCAAAGGTATTGGCTTTTAACTCTATCCCTTCACCAAAAACTCTAGTAGATAAGTGTTTAAGATGGATTAAAGCCTGTGGGAGGGTCGAATTAACGCCCGATAAAATTAAAAAATATCTCTACATGTGCAGTGAACACGTATAATTGGAGGCGTTGGTTCAAAGGCCTAAGCTAGCATCAACAAGTTGGGAAAACCAAAATATTACCTCTCCGAGTCAAGAGGTCATCAACAAGTTGGGAAAACCAAAATATTACCTCTCCGAGTCAAGAGGTCTACTACTGCAAACTTATTTACCTAGATATGGAATTATTTCTCTTTTTTGAAGTAAAAATTTACAAATTATTGAAGCAGTATTCCAAGCATTGCGAATATATATAGTAAAGCAAACGACATTTTACATCAAATAAGGATAAATCTTGGACACATGGAAATCAGTCAATGGGGAAAAGAACAGGAAATGAAGTGTATAAATTTTGGAGAGATATAACCTTTATGTGTTTGCAAAGGCCCAATTGTCTACGCTTCAGCTGTTTACCCGTGTTATGCGTGTTAAGGTTAAATAACACCAAAGCTGATTTGTGGCTAAACGCACTGAAAGTCTTGCGCACCATAAAAAGAATGAAAACTCCGTAGCTAATACCCGTTTACCATCAGCCCTTTCACTGGTCTAATTGCCACCATGATCTTTTCTTCGATTATTATATCTACACCTCATTATTTAAGCGTGTATTTAACTTTCGGCTCACTCTGAACCGTTAATGTCTCTTCAATACAGACACAAAAATCACCACCCATAGTTTACTACACCCTGGGCCTCAATTACTTACTCTTTAGTTCACTAGGCCTATTACGGATAATACTTTATAACCGACAGTGTGTAAGCCTTAGCGTTCTTCTTGAAAGTTGAAGTAACTAAAGCAAGGATTATTCTATATACAGATGTAGTATAGCTTAAATATTATATAAACAGCCATTTCAAATAATAATATTAAAAAATGTCCTTGGAATATCAAAATGAAACAGTGCTTTCAAGTTACAAAACTACTAAATGCATCGTAATTACGAAAAATACTTCCACATATTCACTTTATATTATGGAAAAATGGAATATTAAGGTTCTGTATGATTTCTTAACACATCAACACAAGGCTAACTGCTAACGCGACGCACTAGTGTAACAATGGACGGACACACATAGACAAAAACATAGACTGCTTTTAACTCTTTCCGTATTAATTTTGAGTTGAGAAACAAGATTATCTTAAATATTAAAATAAATATAATTAATATTAAATATTTTCTTCGTTAGTTGTTCGCCTTATTGAGAGTTACATCGTTTTGATAAAGAACAATTAAACATTCTTGAGAGGCTTGACTAATATTGCGTTTGAAATGAAGCATACGCCGGTTGCTTCCCCTTACTCAAATAGGTAGTATATAAGGGTGTCGAACTACAGTTAAAAGCAAGAACAACCGCAATTGCGAAAACCTTTGGTGGACAACCCACCTTAGGGAGGCTAGACGTTTCTCGTAACCCTAGGTGATCGCCGTGAATGTCTTAAACCAAACGATGACGATGGAGTTAGAAGCCAATGAGACAGATTGGTGTCTATGTGGAATAGACGGAAGACCAGTAGATGGTGGTGTTTAGAAGCCAGTATGTACAGACTGGTGTCCAAGTGGATGGACAAAGACCAGAAGATGACGGTGTGAAAACTCAAGTAGAGGAGCCATTTCCGTGACTGTGAAAGCAGTTCGGAAATGGCGAACACGTTTGCTCCGATTTGGAAACTGCGAACGCGGTCACGTGGGTGTAACAACAGACACACACACAAACACACAGACGGACACACACGATCATTACAGAACCTCTCCGTGACTTACGTCACTCGGAGAGGTAAAAACCCGCAATTTTTTGAATTGGATTTGCGTGGTCACGTGATGCGCGTAACCAATGTAACTAGGTGCGCGTGCGGAGAGGCCGAAGCCTGAGCTATAAGAATGGGCAGTCGAAGACTCCCTCACCCCCTATATCCTCCTAGATTACTGGAGCACTCAACAAATAATACACATTTTCAAGTTGACTAATAATGAATAGCGCGAATTTATTCTTCGTGAAATTTTCTCGTGAATAGGCAGGCTTACGATTCATTACTATTGCCGAAGCAGCGCGCCATATTGCAGTAAAAGTCAATAATAAAGCACACAGAGACGCGCTGTGGTCAAGCACTTCTATAAGGTAATTAAATATTGCTCCGATATGGAGAAATATTCCTGAAATGTAATCGTTCTTTCAGACTTGCCCTAAAGAAAAAGTGTTTGCCCACTTTTGCGGTGATTAAGGATGAGGTCTTTATAATGTAATGTATTTAACCAGGGATAGATTTTTTTTAAGACGGAATGGGTAACAGGGTTATTCGGGTGCGCGTCCAAGTCCACGACCCCCTTACCCGTGACCCCTTTGTCTGCCAAGTTGGAATGGGCTCGGATTTGAAATACGATTTACTTCTCTTCGTTGAAGTTATAGTGATGCTGTAAAAGTCTTCATAGATATTACAACACGAACAGGTTTTAACAAAACACTAAGCTCTCAAAACTCCTGGTTATTCACTAAGCCTTGGTTAACTTCATCAAATCCGCTTACAAAATGATGAGGATAGTAGACATGATTGGATTTAGAAAGAATTAGCGAACACTTTTCACCCTTACAGATGTACTCCAAATCCAAAACATCGGCACCAAATTCACTAAATACCTTCTTAATTGCTATTAAAAACAATTCCCGAATAATTTCCGGACCCTCGCTTTTAGACGGCTCCATTTTGAACCCCTGTGAAGACGCTTATCTGTACAACGCAAGAAGGGTCGTAGTCATAGCGACAGAGGTAAACAGGAATTACGTATTTTTGGCCGTCCTTGTCAGCAACGTCACCAATACCTAGTTTTAGTGAGCCAATAAGATAATTTAATTTTTTGGTTACTTGTTGAAGGAAGGGGCTCCATACTCGGCTATGAGTAGGACTGAAGTAAAGGCCAAACGTTGTCCATTCCGTCTTAACAAATTAAATCTATCCCTGATTTAACTCGAAGACATTAAAATTAAATAAAATACGCATTTGAAAACTATGAGCCGTTTTGTTTGCAATAATTAAGGATAAAAACTTATAAAATACCATCAACAGATCTAGGTGATATATTCCGCCACGGAGTAAGTTCATGTTTGTTCCGATATCTTTTAAGATGGGGAAATAATCTTGAAAACTTCATGATTCTTAAAAAATTGCGATTAAAGTACTATCTTTAATATCCGTATTTAAAGTTGAATCCAGTATATATTCCCTCATAATTTAATGTATTTAACTCGAAGAGATTAGAATAAAATATACGCATTTGAAAACAGTTAGCCATATTTTTTAATAATAGTAATAACGAAGGGTGACATATTTGGTCGTTGAAATTCTTATTATATACTTTCGTTTTTTATATATGTTAAAATGATAAGACTACTTAGTTAAGCTGCACTCAGTAGCGTCGCTAGGGTTTGAAATTTGGGAGGTGCTAAATCTGGGCAAACTATTTGAAAGCTATTATAAGAATTTAATATAAAAAATTGCATAATGGATTCCTTGGAAAATGTGTAGACCTTTAAAACTCTCCGTAAATTTTTGTCAACGTAAAATTATTCGTATTTTAGAGATACACAACCTTTTATTGATAAAGACTACGGAACATATTAAGAAGGATTTTCACTCGTCTTAGGTCTATTTTTAGTTTTGGTTAGCTTTTAGTCCACACTATTGGGACTCCGTTCGAAAGAACATGGAACATTTTACTAGTCTCCATCTGTTTTTTTAAAACTTGATAAAATATGTATTGGAACTAGTGTTATAAAACTAAAAGAAATACCAATTAATATTTCAGTTTTGAAATTTTAATTATCATAATGCCAAGCAAAAATAAACAATTTCCTAAATGTTCCAAGAAATGATAAATTATTTCCATTTTTTACGTTAGAGTGTGTAACCTCCAATTTCCTTTAACAATAAAAAACCTAATTTTTGAAAAACGAGCGAGTTTTATTTAACTATTAAAACATTAGAATATAAACCACTTTCAGCAAGTAAAAGTGTAAAATTTCTGCTGAAACGCCGGTTTTATTAAAAAAAAAAAAAAAAAACAACAACAACCGGGTTTTATTGTGTTTTTCTGAGTTTTATTGGTTATTTTGGGTTTTTTCCGGTGAGATATTTAGCAGTTTCGTGCTTGTAGAAATTGTCATTCAAAGGTCACTGCTTAGTAAAAAAAAACTTAAAATATTTCATAAAAAAAGAAATATTATTAATTAATACTTTTGAAGTTGAAACCAAACTCTTTTTATAATGAAATTATTCTATCATTCAAATCAATCAAAACTAAAAATCTAAGTGATGGGTTTTATCAAGTAGGTTTTTTATGGTGGGTAAAACCCAGTAAAACTCGTGGGGTTTTTTTGGGCTAGGTTTTTTAATTCGAGCCCTGCTTAGCAGATCAACTTTAAAACTTTCATAATTTTGATAAAATCAACGAAAATCTATTAAAATAGTTGTCTATCCCTTTAATTCTCAAATTAATAATGGCGTTTTCCTTTGTGTCCTCGCGGAGCGCTCCCATGGAGGAATAAAACTGGGAGATCCTATTCTTCAAAAACAGTCTTTAACGAAGCTGGAAACTACTACTACCATTTTTATTGCTCCTTGTTAGCGCTCCGCGAGGACCCAAAGGAAAACGCTATAAGTGTAAATTTAACAAGAGTGTTGTGCTTGGTGCTTTAAACGAACTCAGTGAATTGCATCAAAATATTTTAGTGTTTAAAAACTGACATTCATTCCAATGAGTCGCAGTGGTTCATCCATCGGTAAATTTCCGTCTGTCACGTCAAGATGTGTCAGTCCTATGCACCAGTTTTGACGATTCGCTAAAGAAGGAATCTCAGCAATAAGGCTACTATGAATATGCCACGCCTGTTAGCAACGAAAAGTTGTTATTCAACGAAAAAGTTAACGAACAAGAGTCATAAACCAACAGACTTTAAAAGCAGAAATCAATAAATTATATAAACCTCCTAATATTCAATGATTTTCAAGTGTCGGTGACAGCCAGTTTCATAGATATACCTTGGAGGTAATAGCTTAACTGGAGGTGAAAAGAGGGTGATATATGTTCGGCAGCATAAGTTACTCACTATGTTTTAGTATACTTGGACCTAAAATTGCGGCGCCATCTATGGCGTGCCTCGGTTTTTAGCCACATCGTATGTATGAAAATTAAAAAAAATGGTGTTTTTTTTTTTCACTACTAGATGCCACCAGAGGAGTAGGCCCACCTTACCGCGAAGTATGCTGGGTGTTTTAATTGTCAACCATGGGTGCAAGACCTCTCTGTAATAGGTACAGGCTTTTCGCCTCCAGTCAAGCTGGTTCTTCCTAGAAAATAGGGAAAGTTGTCAGTTGATAAGATCACACATTTTCCCGTTGGAAGCGGCGCTAAGGACGTCTTAAGCAATTAATATACAATTTCACACAAACGTTGATAGCATACTACAACTCTCATAAAATACATATGGATTGCACCTCATCATTCACGTCTAGAAAAACTGCTAAATGCCCTCGATGAAAAACAAAGTACATGGTATCGATCGGAATCTGATGTATATTTGTTCAGAAAATTGATAGTGTTCATTGTCAAATATTCGAAGTCACCGACACTTTATAACTGTGACGAGTTTAAACTCCCGAACTTTTTTTGACGAGGAAAAACTGGAGTTTCTGTATTTTTTAATGTGGTCTAGCCCGAGTAAGTGTTCGATCACTACCCCAAACACATTTTGAAGGATTAACTTCACTGTAATTTATTCTAATTCAAACTAGCTACACAAACTTTATGAAAGTTTAAAATAAAGTTGAATGAACAACAAAGTAACTTTTATATATACAAAAACGGATTTATGTACTAAGAACGTCGGATCATAGCTTTAGCCTCTGGTACCATCCTCGCATACTTTATTGAGAAACTTCGTCTGCTTATATTTTGACTCCACCCACAAATTATGTATATAGCGACTTCTAGTGGTCGGAAATATCATTCTAATCTCTATTTTTGTGGTTAGATAATTTTTTTCCCCAAATTTTGCCAGTGGTAAAAAAGCAAAGTGGGCAATCATGTGATATAACTCCCGATTTAGTGGAAGTTTAAAGTTAAGAATATATATACAATTGATGTTTCTTTAAATATTTACTTTTATTATCTGGATTTTCTTTCTTTGTACTAAAATTATTATTTTAGTACATTTAAAAGTTATTATAATTATTTACTTTACTTATGCAGTATCTACATTTAAAGCCCAAAATACATGAAAGAATAAGGCCGATAGATGGCGAGCGCGAGTTTTGAAATTATAAGTTACTCCCATCAAAACATACAAAGTAGTCGAGGATGGGTAGGTAATTTGCTACGTTCAACATTCTTCTTACATAAATCCGCTTTTAACCCTCCTCGATGTGAAAACAGGATATCCAAACCCAGAGCCGGAAATAAGCACAGGACACCGGACATTGCCCACTAAAATTTTAAAATGTCACACATTTTTTTTGTAAACTTATGGGGTCAATGGACATTTTGACTAATAACTTTTTTCGAAGTTTTGGTAGCTAGACTATGAAGGTGGAACACTATATTTGCGCACTCCAGTGGACAATGTCCTACAAATTTTTCAGTCAAAGAGGGATCACTGGACACATGTTCTATAAGATATTTTTCGTGCTTTCGGCCCTGTCCAAATCCAAGGTATAAAGACATACAAGGGGTTGATACATTGTCGTCTCTGCAATGAACATTATACTTTTTACGATGACTTCACGGAGAAGTATTACACTGGACGTGCGCGGTTGTCAAATCGGAGCAAACGTATTCGCAATATCGGGCCCGCGTTCGCAGTTCACGGGATTAAGATGTACGTTGCGATTGGCTAAGGTTACGAGAAACGCCTACCCTCCCAAAGGCAGGTCTTCTACCAGGGAGGAGAGACTTACTCCCTGCTTCTACCGAGGGTTCACGCAATTGCGCTATTTCTTACCACTTATCGGGAAACAATCGCCTTCTATACCCTAAATTTCCAAAAATTGTTAAAGAGGCCTACGCTTGAATTCAAACGTCAATAATAGCTGTTTAAAATTATTTTAGGAATAAAGTTTCTTAAAACGACTTAACTAGAATTAAGGTAAATTACGGACGATTAAAATAATTAATAAGAAAAACCTCTTCATTGGGAAGATAGCCTCTCATCTCGCCTCGAAGAGGTTTATTTGGTTTACCAACTTGTTTATTGTGATACTTGTACTGAATAGGAATTTACCTTTGAGCGAAAATGATCACTTCTTTAGCTATCAATGCAAATTAAAACGTTTTTGTAAAAAAATTGAGAAAATTACGAATCCTCAAACTAAAATTGTGAATTTGCATAACTCTACCTACGTGTGTTGACATAACTTATTAGCAATTAACCCAATAACGAAGCTGTAGCAGCGCAAAACGAAATATGATGGAACCAGCACGAACTAGATATAGCCGGGGATCATTGAAGCTATGGTTTCGAAATAAGTTAAATTTAACCGTAAGCAATTCTTCTGCTTTGGCAAATAATAAATCTAAAATCTAAAAAATCATAACTTAGGTAAAGGAAAAGTATAGTTAACATTAACACAACCTAAAAAGAACGGTATTTTCTAAATATAAAAGGAAAAAGATAAAAAAAAAATAATAATAATAATAAATGATCTCTTATTACAAATTAACGGAAATTTTGTTACGCGTTTTTTCGGAGGTCTTTATTTGAAATTATCCATAAAATCTGAACCAAGTTATCATTCGGAGATATTTCCAGGATGTTTCACTATGCAGAATGGTTTCGTAATTAGTAGAAGAATCGATAAAAAATCACTTGATTTTCCTCTTGACCCTCCCTTTAAAACACTAGGGCAACGGCGAGAAGCTAAGCAAGTTCTTCAATATTCTTGTTTTTCTTAAGACAAACTTCCTATGCTTTAGAAAACGTGTTCCTCAACTACTACTTCAGGTAACCCTGACGTTAATAAACCTTCAAAGCCTGAACTACATTTTCACTCTGAGGAGATAAATACTGCTATCACAAAAACCTGGAAACACAAAATTGCAGGTTCAGTCACACGCAAAAAAAAAAAATAAATAACTCCAATTCTGTATATGACCAGTTGAAGTTGAAATTAAGATTTCTTCCAGATATATTTTTGATAGAAGGGTAAGTTTACAAATTTTAATTATTAAATATTTTTTGATAAACGAATATTATATTGCATTATGTAAGTATAAAATGAGATTCCGTGCTTTCCTGAAACTTATATAAAACACTGGCTTAGCTCAGAGCCCTGCATCTGCCGGGCTTAAGCCAGGTTGGGTCGCGGCTATTCAAATTTTCGAAAGAAAGGGGCCGGGCTTTTGCTTATTGTTCAAAAATTCAACTAGCGTCGCTAGGGTTTAAAATTTGGGGGGGGGGGCTAAGCTGGGCAAACTATTTGAATGTTATTATTAGAAATTCATAACGAAATATTGCATAATTGGTTCATGGCAATATGTATAGAGGTTTCCGAAAATGCGTGTCCACATGAAATTGTTCGTAAGAGTAGGTAACCGAATTTATGACTATGAGACAATTGTGGATGAAGGAATATCACTCGTCTTAGTTTTAGTTCTGGTTTGCTTTTAGTCCCAGCTCACTACTGGAACTCCCTTCGAAAGAACGTGAAACATTTTACATCTCTCCGTCTGTTGAATGGTCTTCTCTATTTGTTTTTCGTTCATTTATTAGTTTTTTGTAGAGATGGGCCGATACCGATCCCATATCGGTATCGGTACCGATATTTGGCTTTAACCGATATATCGGTATCGGTTAAAAATGAACCGATATTTCTACCCGATATTTTTTAAAGAAAAATATTTATGTTGAGAGTAGATGGCGCCATAACACTTAATTTTTAACGAATCACAAGCACAAGCACCAGTATGAGCACTTATACAAGCACAAGCACCAGTATGAGCACTTATACAAGCACAAGCACCAGTATAGGCACTAATACAAGCACAAGCACCAGTTCAAGCACTTATACAAGCACAAGCACCAGTACTAGCACTTATACAAGCACAAGCACCAGTGCAAGCACTTATACAAGCACCAGTACAAGCACAAGCACCAGTACAAGCACAAGCACCAGTACAAGCACGAGCACTTATACAGGCACAAGCACCAGTATAAGCACTTATACAAGCACAAGCACCAGTACAAGCACTTACACTTTTTCTTATTTATTGAATATTGATATCGGTTAATTTATCGGTATCGGTTTAGTATGGGTTTAATCGAAGGATCGGGTAAAATATCGGTAACGGTTTAATATCGGTTTAATTGTTGGATCGGGTAAAATATCGGTATCGGTAGGTATCGGTTTCCCAAGTATCGGATTATATCGGTATCGGTTTAAACTGGTATCGGCCCATCTCTAGTTTTTTGTACAAAATTGTACTGTTTGATAATGGAATTCATCTCTACAAAGCTGAAACTTGACGAATCTATCAATATATTTTTTATATGTTGCTGTATAATTTTGGAGGGCTGATAGTAGTTTTTGGGTAGGGTTTTCGAATTATTTTGACGGGGCTAAGTTTGAAATTTGGGGGCGGGGCCTACCAACGCCACTGCAAAATTAGGACCGGGCCGGATTTGGTTCTCCTTTAATTCAAAATTCAAATGAAAGATAATTTAAATGAAAATAAGCTCTTCAACTCATCGCAATCAGATGAATGGAATAGGAACGACTAATTGAGAAACAGAAAAACGCTAATTTTTATATATACATAACTTTATAAGATATGTACCATACTGGTTGCTGAGAGCTAGTTATGATCATGAAGTGACGTAGGTGAAACGTCATAAAAAAATCCACCCTGTATTTGTAATTTATTTCGTTAATGATTTCACTGTTATTTAGAATATGGCTGACTCGGAGACGAAAGCCGATGGAAATGAAAACCAAGCTAAGCCTGATCTTAAAACAGTAAGCGTTTTAGTAGCGTTTCTGAGCATTGCACAGTTTTTCGTCTTTCTATCAGCGTTCATACCGTCGTCTTTCTATCCAGAAGCAGTAAGTTAAAAAAATCTAAACTACAACGTTTAGAGCTTCGTATTATCTATCCATTATGCGCAAATTAGTGAATAATCGATTATTTATAATACGATTTAGCATAAAGTGCACAACTTCTGTGGATAAGATAAAACGACGTGGATTATGGATAGATAATGCCGAGCTCTAGCAACGTTTACCTCTAAAACACACCTTAATAGCATAACTTCATAAGGTATGCATGTTCCATAAGCTTGTCACTGCTTACTGATAGCTTGCCATGAAGTGAGGTAGGTGAAAAGTCGTAGATTCTCGTTAAGCGACACCTGGTGAGGCACTGTCAAAGGCTTAGTACAGACTAAATAGGATGATGGACTCCAAAATTAACCGAGTGTAGTCGATTCTCGCTTGTCGTTCTCAAACTAGCTCTCTTTATATCTCTAGCATTACGAAGTATAGGAAATGCTACACTTATGGAACATATCTTATAAAACTATGTCGCATGCAAAAGATTATAAGAATTGTGATGTTTCCCGAAAGGTTGAAAATTTAAGCCCTATTTTCTAGGCGCAAGCAAAAGGTCTTCATGGAGTGGAGATTGGCTGGATATTAGGCGTTCTTCACCTTTGTGTTATATGCGTTGTGTATATCGAATTTAAACTGGTAAGTAAACATAATCTAGTTACGGCTTATTCAAATAGTTTGAATGATCGTTTGCTTGTAATTCGATCACTGGTTGGGACTAAGCATATGATTAAAGGCTCTATTGTCATTATGTTACTGGGTAATTGCCACGTTTGACTCGAACACAGGCAATTTATTGATAAATATGTTATTAATTGTCATAGCATTAATAGATAACATTTCTTACAGATCTATTTCATTTCCCTTAAAAAACAACTAATTCTGGGATTGGTTGCGTCCGGATTAGCATCTATCCTTTTTGGGTAAGATTAATGCTTGTTA
The DNA here is from genome assembly GCF_054372755.1 of Phalangium opilio. Lineage (NCBI taxonomy): Eukaryota > Metazoa > Arthropoda > Arachnida > Opiliones > Phalangiidae > Phalangium > Phalangium opilio. The sequence continues at coordinate 1,796,078 of NW_028324243.1, forward strand.
TGAATTTTAAACGCCATTTTATGACGTCCAGAGTAATGAATTAGAAATCAAGGCTTATCACATGGAGCACAAATCCTTAAAATATAAAAGTGCACGTTGTTTAAAATTTGAAGCAAGGTGTAACACCACGGCGCTAGTTTGAACAAGTTGGGAAAACCAAAATATTACCTCTCCGAGTCAAGAGGTCTACTACTACAAACTTATTTACCTAGATATGGAATTATTTCTCTTTTTTGAAGTAAAAATTTACGAAATATTGAAGCAGTATTCCAAGCATAGCGAATAATACAGTAAAGCAGACGACATTTTACATCCAATAAGGATAAATCTTGGACACATGGAAATCAGTCAATGGGGAAAAGAACAGGGAATGAAGTCTACGCTTCAGCTGTTTACCGTATAATCTGATAGCTACATTCACAACTGGTCTGCAGTGTAAACACTATCGTCTCGTCTCACCTCAACAATATTCTTAGTTTGCCAACATGAATGTTAACGTTAAATAACACCAAAGCTAAATTATAGCTAGACGCACTAATAGTCAATGCGCACCATAAAGAGAATAAAAAGTCTGTAGCTACTACCCGTTTACCATTAGCCCTTTTACTATTCTAATTGCCACCATGATCTTTTCTTCTATTATGAAATCATAACCTGATTATTTAATAGTGTATTTAACTTTCGGCTCATTCTGAACCGTTGATGTCTCTTCATTTCAGACACGAAAATCAAAGCCCAAAGTTTACTTCACCTCAGGCCTCAATTATTTACTCTTTGATTCACTAAGACTATTACGGATGATACTTTATATACCCGCCGGAGTCTAGGTCTTAGTTTTCTTCATGAAATCACTAAACCAATGATTATTCTATATTCAGATGTAGTATAGCTTAAGTAATATATAAACAGTCATTTCAAATAACAATTCTAAAACAAATCTTTGGAATATCAAAATGAAACAGAGCTTTAAAGCTACAAAAGTACTAAATGCATCATAATTACGAAAAATACTTCCACATATTCACTTTATATTATGGAAAAAGGGAATATTAAGGTTCTGTATGATTTCTTAACACATTTCTTAACATGATTTCTTAACTGCTAACGCGACGCACTAGTGTAACAATGGACGGACACACACAGACAAAAACATAGACTGCTTTTTAACTCTTTCCGTATTAATTTTGAGATGAGAAACAAGATTATCTTTAATATTTAAATAAATATAATTATTTTTAATTATTTTAATCTTCAATAATTAACATTAATAATAGTTAAATCGTTTAAAATAAAGTTATACCTATTATCATCTCAAACTTTGCTAATATTGACGTTTAAAGTGAAGGGTACCCCTCTTCCCGCTTTCTTCAAACTTTGGGGTATATATATACGATTCGTTTCCATTATAATAGTAAGGAAAAACCGCAAATGCGAAAACCTTTGGTAGCGATCCTACCTTAGGGAGGCTAGACGTTTCTCGTAACCCTAGCTGATCGCCGCGTATATCCTAAAACCAAATGATGATAATGGAGTAGAAGCCAATGATACAGATTGGTGTCTTTGTGGAATAGACGGAAGACCAGTGGATGGTGGTGTTAGAAGCCAGAATGTACAGGCTGGTGTCCAAGTGGGATGGACAAAGACCAGAAGATGATGGTGATTAGAAGCCAGTATGTACAGACTGGTGTCCATGTGGGATGGACGAAGATCAAAAGATGGTGGTGATTAGAAGCCAGTAAGTACAGACTGGTGTCCAAGTGGAATGGACGAAGACCAGAAGATAGTGGTGATTAGAAGCCAATGAATACAGACTGGTGTCCATGTGGGATGGACGAAGACCAAAAGATGGTGGCTTCTAATAAGCCAGTAAGTACAGACTGGTGTCCGTGTGGGATGGACAAAGACCAGAAGATGGTGGTGTGACAACTCAAGTAGAGGAGCCATTTCCGTGACTGTGAAAGCAGTTCGGCAATGGCGAACACGTTTGCTCCGATTTGGAAACTGCGAACGCGGTTACGTAGGGTCTGACAGACAGACAGACAGACACACAGACACACAGACACGGCCGGTGTAATACCTCTCCGTGACGTCATCGTCACTCGGAGAGGTAAAAATCATTACTTGTGGTTGTACCAAGGTGTGCCGAAGAGTGGGTTATGTTTCTAGAGAAAAGAGAGAAAATTTGATTTTCACGTGTTTCTTGTCAGTCTTTTGTTCAATTTTGCATTATTGCCAATACTATTATGTTTTACATAGAGCTCGGCATTATCTATCGATTATCCACGTCATTTTATCTTTATCCATACTCGAAAATTATCCACAGAACTTGCATGTTAAATCGTATTATATCCACAACTTTCAGGGGCGTCGGAAGTGTTTTGAAGTTGGGGGGGGGGGGCTCAGACTCCAATGAAGACCAAGGAGGATGTATGGGATGACGCCCCAAACCTGCTCCGGAGCTGTTTCTTAGACATTGTTCTGTCACCTCTGTGAATCAGTGTATTCACACATCTAACATTAACGGCACGAATTACGCGATAACGATGTCAATGTGTAACTAAACCAACATGTATAACGGTCTAACGGATTTTGACAATTTGACTTAGGAGGCTACAGGCTAGTTCCAGTTTTCAGGGGATATACACCGGGGATGAAACATGAAACAAATGCTTAAGAGGAGGATTGGGATATTCACCGGGGATGAGGCATGAGAGTTTAAGGGGATATTCACCGGGGATGAGGCATGAGACTGTAAGGGGATATTAACCTGGAATGAGACTATGCATAAGTTATTTCTCAAGGGGTGAGACTACTATTAAAGAAATTCAGAAAGTATAGCTAAAATATGCTTTACAGTTTTTTGTAATGCAGTATGTCTTAAAATATAGAAATTTTTACCTCTCCGAGTGACGTATGTCACGGAGAGGTTCTAAAATCGACAGGCATGTCTGGGTGTGTGTGTGTGTGTGTGTGTGTGTGTGTGTGTGTGTGTGTGTGTGTGTGTCAGGCTGTTGTTATTGACTTACACCCCAGGGGACCGCGTTCGCAGTTTCCGAATCGAAGCAAATGTGTTCGCCATTTCCGGACCGCATTCACAGTTCCCGGAAAATTCAAAACTTGAGGCTATCCACAATTCAACTGGCCACTACTATTTCATCTGACTAGTCAATTGTCCATTCCACATGAACACCAATCTGTATTCACTGGCTTCTAACACCACCACCTTCTGGGCGTTGCTTTTGTCTATCCCACAAAGACACCAGTCTGTACTTACTGGCTTCTAACACCACCATCTTCTGGTCTTTGTTTTTGTCCATCCCACATGGACACCAGTCTGTACACCTGGCTTCTACACCACCATCTTCTCGTCTTTGTTTTTGTCCATCCCACATGGACACCAGTCTGTACACCTGGCTTCTACACCACCATCTTCTGGTCATTGTTTTTGTCCATCCCACATGGACACCAGTCTGTACACCTGGCTTCTACACCACCATCTTCTGGTCATTGTTTTTGTCCATCCCACATGGACACCAGTCTGTACACCTGGCTTCTACACCACCATCTTCTGGTCATTGTTTTTGTCCATCCCACATGGACACCAGTCTGCACACCTGGCTTCTACTCCATCATCATCCTTAAGGTTAAGACATACGCGGCGATCGGCCAGGGTTACGAGAAACGTCCGGCCTCCCAATGGCGGGGCTTCCACCAAAGGTTCACGCAATTGCGCTGTTCTTATCCATAGCTGCGATTCGAAATCCTTATATACTACCTATTAGAATAAGGTGAAGCAACCGGCGTATGCTTCATTTTAAACGCCAATATTAGTCAAGTCTCTCAAGAATGTTTAATTGTTCTTTATCAAGACGATGTAACGCTCAATAAGGCGAACAACTAACGAAGAAAATATTTAATATTAATTATATTTATTTTAATATTTAAGATAATCTTGTTTCTAAACTCAAAATTAAAACGGAAAGAGTTAAAAAGCAGTCTATTTTTTTGTCTGTGTGTGTCTGTCCGTTGTCACACTAGTGCGCCGAGTTAGCAGTTCGCTTTGTTTTGATGTGTTAAGAAATCCTACAGAACCTTAATATTCACTTTTTCATAATATAAAGTGAATATGTCGAAATATTTTTCGTAATTACGATGCATTTAGTACTTTTGTCGCTTTAAAGCTCTGTTTCATTTTGATATTCCAAGAATGTTTTTTAATATTGTTATTTGAAATGGATGTTTATATATTACTTAAGCTATACTACATCTGTTTATAGCATAATCCTTTCTATAGTGATTTCAAAACGAACGCAACGATATTGGTCAAATGTATTTTTATTTGTCAACAGGCCTAGTAAACCAAAAAGTAAACGCTTGGGTTTGGTTTTCGTTTCTGTAATGCAGAGACATTAACGGTTCAGAGTGAGCCGAAAGTTAAATACACTGTTAAATAATTAGGCTTAGATTTTATAATCATGGTGGATATCTGGGCCGCGTTCAGCAGAGCGCAGTGCTGTTAGCAGTGTCGTACAGGACGGGATTTTGCTTTTGAATTTGACGTCACGGTGCTCAGCGCTGAGCCAGCGCGGTCTTCAAAGAAAATAGTCGGGTTTTGGGAAAACGTGACGTAAAACGCGTAGTTCTCAGCTTGGCGAAAAAACATGGAGGAATTAATACAAATAGCTCTTGCTGATTCTGATGGGACTATAGCTATTTAATTGGCGTGAAACCATTTGATGACGCGAGAATTTTAAGAGACATGTTACTTTCTAATTTTAATTATAAAAGACGTTGTTATCTATCTCTTTAAATATGTTATCATACAATTTTTTTTAAGCCTTGGTACCTTGCACGCTTTATTGCGCTAGCGTCATTTTTAAAACACCGATGACCGGAAAAAAGCTATGACGACAGATCTCACCGGTAACCGTTTTCCAAAATCCGCTGTCATTTTGGGGAGCTCTGCTGGACGCAGCCCAGACCAGTGAAAGGTCTGATCGTAATCGGATTATAGCTTCGTGTTTTCATGCTATTTATGGTGCGCATTTACTTCCAGTGTGTGTAGCCACAAATAAGCTTTGGTGTTATGTAACGTTAACAGTCATGTTGACAAACTAAGAAAATCGTTGAGGTGAAACGAGAGGATAGTGTTTACATGGCAACCCTGTTGTGAATATGGTTTTGAACATAGAGGGTATACAGTTGAGGAGTAGAAAATTCGGCCTTTACAAAAACGTAAAGGTAATATCCCTCCAAAGGTTTAGCTCTTCATTTCCCGTTTTTCCCCCATCGGATGATTTTAATGTGTACAAGTATATCCTTATTGGATGTAAAATGTCGTCTGATTTACAGTATATTTGCTATGCTTTGTATACTGCTTTAATATTTCATAAATTTTAACTTCAGTATTTGTTCTTAAAAAAAGAAACATTTCCATATCTGGGTAAGTAAGTTTGTAAGTAGTCCTCCTCGGAGAGGTAATATTTTGGTTTTCCCAACTTGTTTATTTTTAATCTAAAATTTAATACCTAAATGAATACAAACTAAGAAAATTAAAAACCAAATGTGAGGGGGCTGCGCCCCCTCACATTTTGTTATAGCAGGGGCTTGAGCCCTCCCTGCCCCCCCCCCCCCCCGGTTCCGACGCCACTGACAACTTTGTTTATAAATAATCGGTTATCCAACAATTTGTGGATAATGGATAGATAATTCCGCGCTCTAGTTTTACACGGTATTATGAGTTCTGCAAGCGTAAAACTGTTTTGCCTAACACTGAGTTAATTTTGGGATGTGCTGACAATAAATTAACAATTCTTCTGAGATCTCATTGTCTTCATCCAGATAACATTGAAAACTTATCATAAGATATAAACATTTCAATGGAAACTTTCTTTAATCGACTTTCCTCATGCACTCTCTTTTGTATAATCCTCCATGATTTCCGCATTGCACTTATGCCAGATTCATAAGTACTCCAATGAAGGCAGTGGTGGATGGATAAAATTATTTGAAGTAATAAATGAGACACGTGACCATGCAACGCTTATAGTTCGTTTAATTTCGCAAACTACCATCAGGGAATCGCTGCAATTTCCCGAAAATAAAGACTAGATGTCCAGTTCCACTCTATACGTAGTCTTTTGATCTTGGCGTCACGTGGTGATTGTGACGTATTTCAAAAATATTTTACCCACCTGTCGTTGCCTTCTTTGCAGTACCTTTAATGAAATGCTAACTCGAATCTGAATCTATGCTGAGCAGACGACGAGTTTATAGTGCCTGGCTCCAGGTTGTATTATTGTTTTAATTTCATAATGTGACAAATTAACTTCTAGACTTGCATATTTAATTGAAAACAAATCACTGTTCATGGCGAGTCAATTCTTGTGCAGAATAATTAATGGAATAGCACTTGCAACAACGGATATTTCAACTTTCATCATCGCCAATATTAAAGTTCCCATTGAGTACTTATCAACAGCAATGGTAACACTTGAAAGATAGCCGAATAAAACATTTAAAAACTTTCATGAACATATGTTTTACAATGTTTTAAGGGAGTTCTGGAAGGACTTATTGCATTTTCTATGCTTGTGGCAGCGCCACTTGGATCTATTTTATATCAAGTATAAAATTTTATCTGTACACTTAAAACCAGAGCTTCATTACATGAACGTGTCTCACTTCAGAATATCAGACATGTGTGTTAGAAATATTGCAGTGTTTTTTAAGGGGTGAGTGAACATTAGACAAACCAGTTCGTTGTTCAAAAACTACAAACGGACAAACATAGGACACGGCGTTCACTCTGGAATAACCAAAATACTTTGCTCTCGCTCGAGTCGTGTCGCAAAACAAAAACTTTCGAGAAAAGACCAGCGTGAGCAACTCTCGCGAAGGGTTAAACGAAAAACATTGCCTTCATTTTTACTCGCATGTCGAAAGAAATACCAAAGAAAATTTGTTCATGTAACGACTCTTTGCAACTTTTAAATTGTTAAATGAAATAATCCTTTTTTTTTCAGGTAGGGCCCTATTATACACCATTTGTTGTTGTTGGAGGGCTGTGTATTATCTACGCTATAGTCATTTTTATTGCTATACCTGAAACAGGTAAACTATTAACTGGCAATATATTTTACAAAATAGAACCTGAAGCACATGGTGTTCCAAAAAAGGTGTTGGCACTGAAATACAGTTTTATGACATTTTGCTAAAATTGACTTTCCTACAAACTCCAGTTTTCGCTTCGGAAAGGCAGGAGGCTTTTGTGGGCTGGATTTATAAGTGCAATTATAAATCCCGCCTTCTAGCCTGGAGTTCAGGAAAAACGTAAACTAGTATAGGGATTCACTGGACCCGCATTTTGCTTTAAGGAAATACGGACACGAAAATCTTAAAGCTGCGATTTAAAAAAATACCTAGGGTTCTCTTAACATCGATACGATTGTCTTTTACTTTTTAGCGCCATCTATTGATGGGCTAAAAAGTTATGCATATATATGGAACACTTACTGCCCCCACTTTTACCCCTTTTACCCCCTTTTTTAGCGCCTTTCCCCCTATATTACCCCCTTTTTTGCCCCATTATGACCTATATTACTGCTGGCCGGGCGTCTTTACCCGCCGTTCACAAGCTATGACGGGTGTGTTTACGGATGACCCCTTCACAAAATTAGCATCACTATTAGGGGGTCATTCGTAAAACATTCTAATCATAACTTGTAAACGGTGGTTCATAGGGAAAAATGTCATGGAATATATTCGACTCAAAAACGTCCATAGAGAACATTATACGTCGGCCTAACCATCCTTTTTGGAACACAATGTATTTGGAACTGAAAGTTTTTACTTTCAGAATCTAAGGAAAACATCACTATGGAATTCGCCATAAACAAAACCTTTACTAGAGGAACGTTTTATTACATATACGCCTTCCTTTTATATGGAGCTTTGCTCGGGTTTTTCGCTACAATGTTGGAACCAAAAATTAGAGAGGCAAGTATAATTTTTCGTGACTTGCATTGTAGCAACTACATTGTTGCACTAGAAATTAGTCTTTTAATAAATGTTTAATTAGAAAGCAGAATAGAAAGGCCACGGCTGCCGTCTTGGTAACAAAAGCCGCAAATGCTTCTAAAGCAGCCAGATAGTGCTCACAGTTAAACGTTGTTTATAGTAATGGATTGTAAGCATCGGAAAATTTAAATGGCCAAAAATTACCGACTGAACTGTAATTTTTGTTTTCTCAAAATTTCAAAAGGAAATTTACCGGTAAATTACGGATTTTAAAAATTATGGTAATTTCACATCTCTAGTTGAACTTTACTCGTGGATGATCTCGTGTTGCAATTAGAAAGACGTCAGAAATATGACGCGGCTTACAAAACTCGCGTAGAAATTGCCTTAAGAGAACAACTTATATAACTACCAGTATACAAACCCTTCATTATCTTGATGATCTAATTACTACAAAATTCTTAAAAATACTTACTGCTACATTTTATGGCATCCTTACTTAACCATCCTTCAATTTTCGAATTTTGACTTCCACATTTGATTCTAATTACTTACTCCAACATTCAAATCTTTTTGCTTTTGTAGTTAAAATTCTAAAACTAAGAATTAATTATGTACGTTAGGTGTAATATAGTTTACTTAAATTTCCAGTTTGGTCTGAATCTTTCACAAGTTGGCTGTGTAATGATGGTATCTAACTTTGTTCAAGCTGTTGCTTTCCCTATTTGGGGTCAAATTTGTGACCGAACTGTAAGTAGTACCGTAAGTTTATAAGATATGTTCCATAAGTATGCTACAACCTATACTTCATTATGCTTGAGACTTACTGAGAGCTAGTTCGAGAACGACAAGCCAGAATTGCAGACTACATTCGGTTAATTTTGCAGAACTTCCATCTTTCTATTTAGTCTGCACTAAGCCTTCGGCAGTGCCTCACCAGGCATCGCTTCACGTGAATCTGACGTTTCACTTACGTCACTTCATGACAAGCTCTCAGTAACCAGTGACAAACTTATGGGACATATCTCTGAACTTATGGTAGTAGTTTTGGTTCAAGTGAGGCTGTATGGGTTATCTTGTTTTTCTTATCACTATTATAGGAAATGTATAACGTGGTTGCTCTAGTGTCTTGTTTAATCGTAATTGTTGGAATGGTGTTATTTGGTCCATTTCCTGGCTTAACCGAAGATTTATGGTGATGTTTTATGAACAAATATTTAATTATAACTTCAAGCTACAACTATTATTACGTATAACTTTCAGGGACATTAAAATTTTCATCGTTTCAGTGGTAATTTGTGCTACAGGAATGTCCGGAATATCCGTTGCGGCATTTCTTTTGTGTAAAATACATTTGATGTAAGATTTATGTTATATTTAGTTCATTTACGTGTTTTGAGCCAAACCTTTCGAGAACGACTTTATCGAAGAATTAAAATATTCAACGATAAATATACAGTAGGTTTATTTACGTATATTTACTGAGTATGAAATTGAAGATGACGCCTATGAGGAGAATACGTATATAAGCAAGAAGTGATATCTAGTTTACTAGGGAGAAAATATAAATTCGGCACATTTCTAGCTTTATCTCCAGTCCAAACGTAGGTCCGGAGTCAATACCCGCCTCTAAATTACAACCAGAATCTCATTGGTTCATGAAAACTCACGTCAGCGCGACGCGAATGACGAAAATTACTGACGACTGAGGAGAGGCGAAATAATCACACACCATAGTCGCAGTCCCCCTTGTACTTTGAAAGGGGGACTGGGACTAGGCGCGTGATTACTTAGGCATCTTATACCTTCTCCTTATTAAACTAGATATCCCTTCTTGATATAAGCCTACATCTCGCGGTGTTGCAAAAGTTTCGAAATTTTTCTTACTATATTTGTCTACAACTGAATCACGAGGTTAAAAACATTGGCCAAATGGTAGTATGGGGCCTCCACGGATTTTAAAAAGTTTATAGTCATTTCCTATAGTAAACGAGGTGGGGAACACGATGCCGTCAAAATTTTTCACCGCAAATGATTTTTTTTAAAAAAAAAGGGTAGCACATATTACTTATGGTTGATTTTATATTTGATATTTGGGGCGCATACACTTGTTTAGATTATGTTTGGGATTTTTTAGGTTAGGTTAGTTTTAGGTTAGGTTCAGTTTCTATTAGATTTGTCCTTTTCCAAAATATTGCAATTTTCATAAAAAAAAAATTCAAAAACATTTGCGGCGAAAAATTTTGACGGCATCGTGTTCCCCACCTCATTTACTATAGGAAACGACTATAAACTTTTAAAAATCCGTGGAGGCCCCATAATACTATTTTACCAAAACATTACCCAAGGCTAGGCCTTAATATTAATTTTACACGGCACACGTGACTCCCCATATAGTTGACCTCCCGAAGGTATTATCATGAGTGAATCATATACTAGCTCCCCGGTATGATTCACTCATGGTATTATATTTAACAACTAAAAAATATTACATATACATGTGCCTGATGTGAAATACCTTTACATTCAGGCACAGCAATAATGTTAGCTTCGAAATATATTTATGAAATGTGAAAGTTTCACTGTTTCTCCAGCCTTGCATTGCAATTTAGCTTCTCAATCTTGCCACTGGTTATGAGGATTTGTAATTTACATATGTACATTATTTGTAAAGTCGGGAGATGAACTGAGTTAAGCCAATGTAAATACAAGAGTGTTGTTGGTTAAGATACACTTTGCTACAACTGCGAAAAAGATCGATTGACTTGAGTAATTCTTTCCCATAGCAAAACATGCTCTAGTGATAACATTGCCGGTAGTATCGTGTCAGTCATGTACTTGGGATTTGCGAATTGTGGGTGCGTATATAAACTACTATGCTCTAATTATTTTACCAATCTAACGATAATTTATCTCAGAATTACATTGGGTGATTTCATCGGTGGTCTTCTCATGGACTACATCGGATACAGTTACGGTTCTTTGATATGGGCAGCATTGATTGTCATTGGGGTATGAAGATTTATACATACTTTAGGAGATACTTAAATGATCTTACAATGTTCACGAAATCATTAGCATAAACCATAGAATTTTTTCCACTCTGTTTACTTGAAAGTTTAGACACTCTACTTGAGAGAGTTTAATTACTTTCAAACTCGACTGAAAAAGTCCGAAAGTCAATAAGCTATAGTTTGATAACGTTCATTCGATACGCGCCGACTTAAAATAAGCAACTTAGAAACGAAAATCGGCTTTAGTTAATGCAAATACAACAAAGTCCTTATTAAAAGTATTTAACTTCCCAAAATTCCGAGTTACAACTAGATTTTATCTATGAAGTGGACTTATTGACGAATCCATAAATTCTTAGGCTGAATAACGTGTTACAACTGAAGTTTTTAAAATTGTCACTTCGATCTGTCTTAATCGAATTAGAACGAACGTTTCAACCTTTATATAATTTAAAATTTTACAGATGATTTTCCAATGCATTGCTTTTTTCTCCGAAAGAAAGAATATGGACTCTCCTAATAATGAGTCAAAACGGAATTCTGTGCCCTCGTTAAAATTATATACCATTACCCTATAAATGTATCTTTAAAATCATAGTTGTATCATAAATGTATTAGCCGTAGTCACTAAAAGCAACTTCAGACGCATCGATGTGAGAAATAACAGACTCCTATCGTTCAGAACGACATAAATTGCCCGAACAAATGAATTCAATGGATGGGGTCGGAAATAAGTTGAACAATGTCATTGAGATATTTGATATTCCTGAATGAAATAGTTTAAAATTTATTGTAATATAATCTACGAAAAATAAACAAAATACGTTATCCAAACGCTTTATTTTCCTTGAAACTAACAAATTGAAGGTTGCATGCAATTTTTACCTCTCCAAGTGACGTATGTCGTTCTACTCTGTACTTACTGGCTTCTAAATACCACTATCATCTGGTCTTTTGTCCATCCCACATGGACACCAGACTGTACTTACTGGCTTCTATACACCACCATCATCTTGTTTTTTGTCCATCTCACATGGACACCCGACTGTACTTACTGGCTCCGAAATACCACCATCATACGGTCTTTTGTCCATCCCACATGGACACCAGTCTGTACACACTGGCTTCTAAACACCACCATCTTCTGGTCTTTTGTCCATCCCACATGGACACCAGTCTGTACTTACTGGCTTCTAAACACCACCATCATCTGGTCTTTTGTCCATCCCACATGGACACCAGTCTGTACACACTGGCTTCTAAACACCACCATCATACGGTCTTTTGTCCATCCCAAATGGACACCAGTCTGTACTTACTGGCCTCTAAATACCACCATCATCCGGTCTTTTGTCCATCCCACATGGACACCAGTCTGTACGTACTGGATTCTACACACCACCATCTTCTTGTCGTTGTCCATCCCACATGGACACCAGTCTGTACATACTGGCTCCCCATCATCATCGCTCACCGAATATATCTAAAATAAGAGGTTTTATGATGATAAACTTTTGATGGTATTTTAGGATAGATTTATTTTTAATGCAGTTTTTACAAACGAAATTAAAATATGCATCTTTGACTTCTACAGGGTGTTTGTGAAAGGTCCATCAATAATGAAAGGGCGTATTTATTGGGCCATTTTGAGTCGAAAATGTTCTATGACATTTTTCCGTTCGGGCCACTGTTTTCAAGTTATGATTGGAGTAATTTACGGATGACCCCTTAAATTTAATTAAGAAATTGAAAGACAGCGCTAATTTAATGAAGGGGTCATCCCTAAAATATTCAAATCATAACTCGAAAACCGTGGCTCGGACGGCAAAATGTCATAGAACATTTTCGACTCAAAATGGCCCAATAAATACGCCCTTTCATTATTGATGGACTTTTCACAAACACCCTGTATATGTCATTCTATATCGATAGCGATATTGCAACGATCAAATCGCAAGCCTCTATTGTAGCATTGCCTTACCTAACCTAATCTAACCTAACCCGAACCGAACCGAACCTAACCTAATCAACGGCACAGTACCGTTTTAGGAATGGGGGACTAAGTGTATTCTGCCTGACGCAGAGTCTCCCCTTCTCCTTGTTCCGGGAAAATTGAGTTCGAAATGTATTTATTCATGGTGAACTTGTTTATGATGAGTGAGGAAATATGTAGAATCCGTTTATTGAGGTTTTCTCAAGTTTACACATCGAATCTGTTATAACTTTTATGCCACTCAGTTATGATTGTTTACGAAGCGTATTTCAAAGATCACTGCAGTTGAGGATAAAAATATTCCTAAACAATACGCGTAAAAGCTCAGTTTGAAATTCTTCAGCATGAGAACTGATTCTTTTGAGTCTTCGTCGACAACGGGTGCACGAGCCAGGCATTTTTCAGCCATCCACAGTTCCATTTCGAAAATGCGTTCACATACGTGACTTTCAAATAGCCAAATATTTCTAAAAGTAGAAATGAGTCACCAATCTTAAAAGCACTCGTCGGTTGAAAGGAAAAGTTGAGGTAACATAAAATTATACCTTAAAAGAACGGCCTTTTCCTAAATATAAAAGGAATTAAATTTTAAAATGAAATAAATGATCTCTTATTACAAAATAATTAGCATTTGATTAGCGTTGAAAACGAGGACTATTGTGTCGTCTGCTAAATCGAACCTCTTACGTGTGTGATTAGAGATGTGAAATTACCGTAATTTTTAAAAACGGTAATTTACCGGGTAAATTACCGATAAATTACCGGTAATTTACCGATTGAAATTTAGCGAAAACAAAAATTACCGTTCAGCCAGTAATTTTTGGTAATTTATATTTCCCCTTACTTACAATCCATTACTTTATACAACGTTTAATTGTGAGCACTATCTTGACTGCTTTACACGTATTTGCGGATTTTGCTACCAAGACGGCAGCCGTGGCCTTCTAATCTGAACTCTAACAAAATATTTATTGAAAGACTAATTTTTAGTGTAACTTTGTAAGTACTGGCTAGCGAGTAGCGCCTGGTGAGTCATTTTGCAAGTAAACTCAGAAATAATTGATCGTTTAAGTGTAAAATTAAGTCTTAAGGCTTAATTAAAATGTTTGGTAATTTACCGGTAAATTACCATTTTAAAATTACGGAAGATATAAAACGGTAATTTACGCGGTTTTTGGTAAATTACCGGTAATTTACGGACGGTAAATTACCGACTCACATCTCTATGTGTGATAGAGTGGGCTATGTCTTACCTTACCTCTCTCACTCAGCCTGTGAGAATTCAATCAATCCCTTTAGGAGTAAGTGGTTCCATTTAGCAGATGCGCCTAAACCAATGACGACGCAGTGATCCTTGTTTTTAAGACTAGTTAAATGCTAATTATTTTACAATTAGAGATCACTTATTTTTTTAATATTTTTCCTTTTATATTTAGAAAAAAGACCATTTTTTTAAGGTATAATCAAGAACAAATTCAGGATACCATAAGAATGTGGAATGGTAGCATTGTCCCCTGGTACCGTGAAGTCATACTTCTTTCGAAAACCGTTAATTACCACCTTCGTTCTAGGTAACAACTTAAAATCTGTTTTTAGCGCCATCGGTGGGTTATGAATTGGGCCTTAAGCTTTGGCGCTTTACGCCAAAGTTTGAGAAATCCGCTTTACTGACTTTGTTCCAGATAACTCGGGCTCTCTAATAGAAAATCTAGATTTCTATAACTTCATTGCGGTCCACTCTTTTTAAACATACCAGTTCATCATGAACTATTTTAACAGTTTTGTTCTTGACACCGACCCCAACACTCCAAGACCTGAGAGACTCCATTTTCCATCACTGTCGGAACTCGGAAACGGAAACACGAAATAAATTAATGACAATCTAGACTCTATATAGAGGGCGCTAGAAAGCCCCTCCCTCATTTATGAAAAGTTTAACTTCATGGCGCCAGCATTGTCTTGTTTCAACGTTTTTATGCTACCCTAAATTCGTTCTTATAATTTTTTGTTACCTGAACGTTTCCTTTACAATACTTACATATCCTTAAATCGTTGAGATAAAATTGAGTTGAAATCTCTTCTTATGGGTAATGCCATGTTTAAGGTCATAACAGGCTTCTTCGACATATATATCAATTTTGGTCCAGAATCACGACAGAATGGACTGTTTCTAATTTTATGGCTACTAACGTGGTCCTGCCAAATTCCTATTTCATTTCCTTTAGCTACTCCGTCCAAGGAATAATCTCCTATTTGTTTCGCGTCATAGGCTATTTTGACAACTTTCTTCTTTACCCAAATTGTTTCCCATGCCTTTTCCAGTTTCGTGTCATGCGAGATCTACAGCGTAGAACCGACAATGTATTGCAAAACCAGTGAAAATATTTAGGGGCTGTTCACAAATTACGAGACTTGTAGACGGGTTTTTCATAAAGTATTAAATAACATAAATATTTTAGTATATGAACCTCGTAAATAAACCCTTGCTGCAACAATTGCGCAGTTTCGTTTGCGAAAAAACAACTTACTGGTCTATTGAAAGTGTTCCCTAAGTCTATGGAATTTCGAAAGCAACCTCACCATGACTAATCGTCTCCCAATGAGGGAAGGCTTACAATACATGTATCATAAGTTCTTCACAAGATTTGTTCCATAACTTTGTCACGGGTTACTGAGAGCTTGTCATGAAGTGACGTAGATGTAACGTCATAAATTCACGTAAAGCCACGCCTGGTGAGGTGCAGTCAAAGGCTTAGTATACTGACTAAATAGAAAGATGGACTGCAACATTAACCGGGTGTAGTCAATTCTCGCTTCCGCCGTTCTCGAACAAGCTCTAGAATTACGAAGCATAGGAACTTTCATACTTATGGAACATACCTTGTAAAATTGTGATATATTTGTATACAGAAACTGGTTCAGGGTGGTGGGTCAGGGATAATATATGCTCATATGGGACTATCAAACAATGAAAAATTCTTCAATTCTAGGACGAGTTTAAAAATTGTTCTACACTTCTATAAACGCTTATAAGGTAAGTTTCACAACTCCTTTTAGAACCCGAGCTTTAATCTGAACTTCAAAACCGTCCTCGCGCCACTCTTTTTGAATTATCAAAGCTGTCACGTTTACCAGTCCAGTTTACGATTGCAATATCCGAGGAATCGAATGCACTGCCTTTGCGAGAGCATGACACTAAATAACTAAATAAATAAATAACTGGGTATCAGCGCATAACTCCGTTGGTTGTTACATAATCATACGGAGTAATGAGAAATTGGTTACGCTTTAAAAGGGGTGATGTTTTCCCGATTGTTATTTTTTATACAAAGGATAGCCGAAAATAGGAGTTTTTGCGTTACGTAATTTGTGTTCTGCCCCTTAGAATGAAAAGGGATCATCAGAGGGTTTCACAACCTTGGTTAAATAATGGAATGCCAAATTTGGTCCGAGTGGAATATTCACTTTGGGATATTTCAGTATATCCGTTAGTTCCTCGATAAACTCTGGAGCGTCGGGTAGAGTCATTACTGATAATAATATTCCCGTAAACGCCGTAGTGATGCAAAAGGTTGCTGTGAACCAAGAGCACCACGCAATTCGATCGGCGTTACTTTCATTGGGACTTTTATTGTCTGAAATGAAACAATATGGAGCGGTCACAGATAATTTAGAAATCCACGGTTCCCTATTTCGAAATAATGATTTATAAACGATTTCTTTGTTTACTTAAATTATATACCATTAGTTCGATATATTGCTTTACGCGACTTGCGCAACTAAATGAGGAGTCTACTCTGATTGACTCAACAAAACGACGCAGGAAACAACGGTAATTTTTGAACAATTTCTTTCAAAAAGCTTATTTAACAATGGTTTGATTTGTTTCAACAGAATAGAAAAAGGTATTCATGAACGGGAAAGACAGTTAAATTTAAAAATATATTTCATTTCATATCAACTCTTCAAAAATATGTATGTACAATTTTTGATAAGACACAGTGGAATCTAAAACTGTACGGGATTAAGCTTCAGTCAATATCTTCTCATACAGTATGAAATCTATGATGGATACTTTTCGACTTTAGTCTTATTAAATTCAAAATGCCAATTTATGAACAATTTAAAAAATTGTCTATTTAGAGCTCGGAATCTTCAATCCATTATAAACAAATTGGTGGATAACCGATTATTTATAAACAAAGTTGTGGATATAATACGATTTAACACGTAAGTTCTGGGGATAATTCTCGAGTATGAATAGAGATAAAATGACGTGGATAATGGATAATACCGAGCTTTAATAAACAGTATATTGAGAAACAGCCTTGCGGTTATATTTTTTACCAAGAAGAGTGCGTAAGAGGGGAAACTCGGAGTCAAACAAAATGCACGTGGTCCCCCTTTACTAAAACGGTATTGTGCCGTTCCCCGGTTACCATGGTACCGCTACTCCCGCACGGTAAGAGAGCGTACGTTCTCGCGCATGGGTTCAACCCTTCTTTCTCCAGCCTCATGAGCTTGTTTATAATTTTGAAAAAATCCCTCGTTTCCAACAATGATCACGTTACGTGCGCCTTTACGAAAAGCTTGCGCGTCGAAGTTGCGCTCCACTGTGTGCAGTATCTGCCTCATTTTTACCTCCGCCCTTTCCAGAACTAGTCTACCCTCATATTCATCCTCCTTGATTTTTAAACTCCATTGAGTCAGCCAAAAGACGATAAAAAATTAGATACGTGTGATTACCTTGATGAAAAAGTATCCCAAAGCTTGTAAAAGCAGTTTCAAAGTATCCTTTTAGCCCGGAGTTCAATCTGGATATTTTTTGTTTCGAAGAAATGAAATGCCATACCACAGGATATAGTATTAATAATATCAGCAGAAGAGACCATATCTACAGTAATGTACAATACAGAACTATTAAAAGACAAATATTTATGCGCTCGGTAGTCTAACAATGTGTCATGAATTAATTGTTCCAAAAAGGAAATAATGTAGGCATAGGAGGATCTAACATCAAACTGTGGGCGCCATTGGAAAGAATTATTGCCATACAGAATAAAGACGTTACGTTCTGTTAAAAGGTCTTAGGTCTGTAAAGAAGTTGGCAGACCGTAGATTCTTTTTTTTTTTTTGAAAAAGTCGTTATTGACGTCACAACCCCAGCGTGCGTCTCAAAGTCTCGGGATAAGGACTGGAAAAACACTGAAGCGGGGCATTCAGAGGACATTTGATTAGGCGATGCACCTGGCGGGGGCCTTATCAGCGCCCCCCAACCGTCTCTCATCACTGTTCCCAATGGAACCTGCGAAACCGCCGTCAAGGCACACGGGCCCGGTCAGCGGCCGCGACTAACGCCCCTTGAACAGGTGACGAGAGCGCTACACCGGCAGCGGCGAGCCCAGCCAGGAGGTGCTCGGCGACAGGATCGGACGAAGGCAGCAGAAGGCTCGAGGGGACGGGCGAGTTCCCTCCGAGCACAGCAATGCCATACGGTCCAGAAATGTATACTAGAGACGAGTCGGGCCCCCGATTTAATCGGGCTTTTTCGACCCGACCCGACCCGAACCCGTTTCGGGTCGGGTTGGGTCGGGCAAAATTAATTTCAAAATTTTCCGGGTCGGGTCGGGTAGGGTTTTCATGCCCTAAAATTAAAATCGGGCCGGATCGGGTCGGGTTCACTTTCTATTGGGCCGGGCTCGGGTCGGGCTTTTTATAGATCAGCGGTCCAACCCGACAATTTAAGGTTGGAAATAATACAACTCAAGTCTCACAAGTTTCGGGCGAGAAAATGGGAGGAGGCGCAACGCGCTAGATGCTAAGCTCAAAATACGGGAATACTCCGTTTCATAAAAGAGGGTAGAAAAACAGTAACAGTTGACAAAAAAAATGTACAGCTTGGCAACCCTGTTTATGCACGGCGTTTCGGTTATCGGTTTCGCGGCTAGGGTCCGGCTACTTTCAAGATTCTTTCTCTCGTCTCGGTTGATTCGGCAAGCTTCGTTTTGAATCTTTTTGTATTGGAAATTCAAATAATTGACGAAATGCGTTCAGTGCACAAACGACATACATTGGTTTTGTATAGCTATTAGCTTGAACGTGTAATTTGCAGCACCGGGTCAACGCTTGGACCACGTCGAACTAACCTGAATCGGATGGCACGACTCTATCCAGCCTTACTTTTGGGCCAAAAATTTTGGAGTAAATACATCCTTTATTGAATGAATTTTTTATGCGTCAGAGGTCTTTGGTCCGTTTCCGATCGGAGCCCATTCGTGAATTTCGGGTCATGACGGGTTTTTTAAATTCCATAAAATTTGGGTAGATTTTGGTCGTTCTCGTTTTCAAATTTAAGAAGTTTGGGCCGAGCCGGGTTTGATTTTAGTTATTTTTTTCGGGTCGGGTCGGGCTCATTTTCAATAGGGTTGTGTCGGGTCGAATTCATTTTCAAATTTAATAGGGTCGGGTCGGGTAGGGCTCATTTACAAATTTAATAGGGTCGGGTCGGGTCGTGCTCATTTACAAATTTAATAGGGTCGGGTCGGGTCGGGTTTTTATTTTAATTTTTTTTTCGGGTCGGGTCGGGTCGGGTTAAGTTTATAATTTTAAAGTTGGACTCGGGCTCGGGTCGAAGAGAAAGTCGACCCGACTCATCTCTAATGTATACGCGACCCCCAGAGGGTTGCCAAGAGCTGGGGATGAGCCATAGCAACACCTGGACGGGGGCGAGGCGGCCGAGCAAAACGTTCGCGGAACGTGGCAGGGAAAGGTCCGAACCAAGGGCGAACCCAAGGAACCATCCTAACCCAAACCGAACTTGGGCCCCCTCCGCCACGACTAGGCCTTTTCCTCTGATCCAACGGGACGACGATCCCGAGGGAGTGGGAGGAGGACCGAAGTGGGGCAGCTCAAAACCAGTAACAAGAGAGATCTGACATTAATAATTGAAGGAAGGGGGGACTATTCGAAAAATAAAATTCAACGGCCCGCCGACAACTTTACAGTCCTTTTAATAGGGATGGAAATTGACTTGGTCTTGGCGCAATGAAGATAAATTATCAGAAATATTATTACTTCTATGGAAAATATATTTGTTACTCCAAATTCATTGTATTTGAAAGCTTCAGTTGGACCAGAAACGATGAGGAAAGGTCGTGGGGATGGTTCTAATGCGAAATCCATGTATTTGTATGATTCCAAGTTTATCGGCATTGGCGTTAATGCTATGTCGCATTCCTGTATAGATTACTCGTTCAGCATTTATCTTCTATACGTGAAACATAAGTTTATAAGGTATGTTCCATAAGTATGAATTTCACTTCTTATTCTTCGTAATGCTTACTGAGAGCTTGTTCGAGAACGACGAGAGAATTGAGTACACGCGGTTTTTTAAGTCCATTTTAATATTTAGTCTGTACTAAATCTTTCACTGCCACTGCGTCTCACCAAGCGTCGCTTTACCTCGAATCTGTGACGTTTAACCTACGTCACTTCATGACAAGCTCTCAGTAACCAGTGACCAACTTATGGAACAGATCTTATGAACATATGCTATGACTTACATTTCTCATCAGAAAACCAACAAAACCACTTCCATTTGAGGGAGAAGTTACTTCGCCGTATGAAGTAAGATATTCAGGTATCAATGTGAAACTTTAAGAAAAACAGAATAACGCAGTGTAGAACAGATCAGACTAAAACTTTACTCGAGTAAATTGTTGCTGTAGTGCTGAAGGAAACATATTCCGTATGATAAACGTAAGCCCCATTACACCCAATTAAAACGACACTGTTTAAAACTATAAATAGGAATGACGGATGTGATTTCATGAGTAGAACAGTCACATTTTACTGAAGACGTGTTTCTTGGATCTGTACCACACTGTACATTTTTGAATTTTAGATAAACTTGATGGAATATGTACGCCGGTACTGGCACAATATATTTTCTATAGCGGGTGCAGCAGCTTCAGTGTAAAACCGATATCTAGTTCGAGAAGACCACGTTATCGGTTTTACAATGCAGCTACTGCACCCGCAGCAGGTACAGTACAACTATAGAAAATACATTTGGTGCAATTATAGAAAATACACTGGGCGCAACTCTAAAAAATACGTTGGGTGCTACTCAAAAAATACATGGGGTGCAACTATATTAAATCATAAGTTTATAAGATATGTTCCATAAGTATGTCACTACCTATACTTCGTAATGCTAGAGGTTTAATGAGAGCTAGTTCAAGAACGACGCGAGAATTGACTACACTTGGTTTTGCAGTTCATCCTCCTATTTAGTCTGTACTAAGCCTTTGACAGCGCCTCACTAGTTGTCGCTTTACAAGAATCTATGACGTTTCACCTACGTCACTTCATGACAAGCTCTCATTAACGAGTGAGACACTTATGGAACATATCTTATAAACTTATGATTAAATACATTGAGTGTAACAATAGAAAATACATTGGGTGCAACTCTAGAAAATACATTGGGTGCAACTATAGAAAATACATTGTGTGCAACTCTAGAAAATACATTGGGTGCAACTATAGAAAATACATTGGGTGCAGCTATAGAAAATACATTGGGTGCAACTCTAGAAAATACATTGGGTGCAACTATATAAAATACATTGGTTGCAACTCTAGAAAATACATTGGGTGCAACTATAGAAAATACATTGGGTGCAACTCTAGAAAATACATTGGGTGCAACTATATAAAATACATTGGTTGCAACTCTAGAAAATACATTGGGTGCAACTATAGAAAATACATTGTGCCAGAACCGGAATTTTACAACTACTAGGACGTTCTTCCTCAAAAAATGAACAACCAACCGACGCATTGTGACACTATAATAGTTCAAATTTAACAATTGAAACAAAGCTTTACCATTATTTTAAATTTTTGTTTTGGTGCGCAATAAATTAGCCGCATATGGATTTTTTACTGACTGGTATATATAAAACAAGGATAATAGCACTTACTTGGAATAAAGATTGAAAATGAATATTTTAATTATATCCTTAAACACCCCTGAAACTTTCAGATCTCCGTTTTTATCCCATGTATAGTTGTGCCATATTGGGTGCTGAAAGTTAAATTATTATGTTATCCATAATTGGGACATTTTAAAGGAAAAGCTTAGGTAACATGACAGTATACCTCAACAGAACGGCCTTTGTCTATACATAAAAGGAATTCAATATTACACAAAAATTAATTATCTCTTGAAACATAATAATTTGCATTTAATTAGTCTTAAAAACGAGGAGTAATGCGCCATCGATCCACATACCTCTCTAAGCCTGTGAAAATTCAACCAATCCCGTAGGAGTAAGATGTTCTATTTAGCAGATGCCACTGAAACAATGGCGGGGGAGCGTGGCAGAGACCTGCACGGGCCGAGATTTTTGGGGCCGACCCAAGCCTGGCCCGGTTTTAGCATTTTGAATAAGCCCGATGTAATGGCCCGTTCGGGGGTGACACTCCGAGCTCGGGTCATTAGAGAAAAGTCAGTCAACATTTCTTAATTTTAAACACTTTATTAAATTCAAAATAATATTTACGAAAAACAAGAAACCTCTTGGATAGGCATCCAAATTCGAACTCTCGAGCTAACAGCTAACAATCGAGGCAATAATATCCCCGGGCATTAGGGTAATAAAAGTTTAACTAGGGGCTTCACAGTACAAAGTTCTAAGGAGGCTCTTTTAGCATGAGAACGCTATGTATTGAAAAACTACACGAAAGAAAAAGTAACATATAAACGAGAAAAAGGGAGAGTAAAGGACAAGTCTAACTGTAACAATAAAGAAAGGAAAAGTCTATCTATTACAATCCCCACCACTAAGAGATAGCGAGGGAAAAACGATTAAGCAACATCTAAACATTTTTAGTTCGGCAATATTTCTCATTAGGGCTTTTCTTCCTAATTTAAGAAATAACAAAAATAGGGACATGACAGAAAATTAATGGCATTTGTTTTCTGACATAATCATGGCTTGAATTCTAATATTAGATTTTCTATTCTAATAACTTAGACTACAATAAACTTGTTTCATCGCGGCCAATAACAACAAAGTTTGGTTTCAGCATGCGTCTAACATTGGTTCTTAAGTCCTAATGAACTAGACTAATTAACGAATAAAACCTTCTTGGTATGGTTAAGTTTCCATTACCCGCACGGACACAAAATACAACAAAATATAGAGTTATACATTAATGGTCAAAGTACTAGTACAAATATAGAATCAAACAAAAACAAAAATATTATTTACAGTTATTTACATGAATCTAAGCACCGTTAAGTGTCTTTATTTAAAAGTACCCGATATTTAAGCATAGTTTTTCCGGGTATTTGGACGCAATACGCGGGTGTTGGGAGGTACAGGGGTCACAGTATGTTTTGGTAATGGTACCTCCTGCATCTCTGGATCAAACCGTCTTCTCTTATAGAGTCTTAGGTTTGACACGTGTTGAGTACCGACGGACTTATTGTCTTCATTTTCCAATTTAAATGCTAGGTCACCCGCGGCACTGGCTACACGGTAGGGACCCAAATATAGAAGGGCTAGTTTGGCCGTTATACCCTCTTCTTTGGATGATTGAGGATGGGCTTTAATCAAGACCCAATCTCCGATCTGGATATTTACGGCACGGTGTCGCAAATCGTAATTTCTTTTTTGGCGCGTTTGTGATAACGCGATGTTATCCCGGACTCGTTTTTCCATCGCGGTCATGGCTTTCTCAATTTTCGCGGCATATTCCTCCATGGTAATCGGATCAGTAGGCGGTTTCG
Organism: Phalangium opilio; assembly: GCF_054372755.1. NCBI lineage: Eukaryota > Metazoa > Arthropoda > Arachnida > Opiliones > Phalangiidae > Phalangium > Phalangium opilio. The sequence continues at coordinate 1,819,905 of NW_028324243.1, forward strand.
CGAGGGCATTGTCAACCGGTAAACGCAGAGCTCGACCATATGTAAGTTGTGATGGTGGAAACCCCGTGGTCGAATTCACGGCGGAATTAAGAGCTAAAACAGCTTCCGGAAGTCGTACGTCCCATTTTCGATGGGCGTCGTGTGCATAAATACGCAAGATCTGTTTAAGGGACCGATTGTACCTTTCCACCATATTAGCCTGCGGATGGTACACCGATGTGGTATGGTGCGCGATTCCGTTATTCTGACACATTTCGTAGAACAACCGAGATACAAATTGGCTCCCGTTGTCCGAAATGATGACTCTGGGTACTCCATGTCGACACATGTGTTCGTAACAGAGTCGACGAACCGCGGATGCTGTGGCGCGTCTCAAAGGATAAGCTTCCAGCCATTTAGAAAAGGTATCGACTATTACTAGAATAAAGGAACATTGTTTGGCGCTCTGGGGCAAAGGTCCAACCAAATCTATACTGTACACTTCCCCAGGCGAGGTCGGCACAATTGGTTGTAGGAAACCCATTTGTTTTTCGTGGGTTGGCTTGGCTTTTTGACATAGATCGCACGACAAGACATACGTTTTGCAGTCCTTGGTCATTCCTTCCCAAAAGCAGCGTTGTCGCGCGCGGAATACCGTCTTTTCTACACCGAGGTGACCCGCTTTAGGATCGTCATGAATTAGCGTTAAGACCGCTTCGCGTAACGAGCGCGGAATACAAGGAACCCACGTTGGTACCTCATTAAGGGTGTTTTCCATCCGATATAAAACCGAATCACATAGTAGATATTGCGAAGCCTGCCTTCGAATAACACGAGCGAGGGGCTTAACATCCGGTAACGTACCATGACTAATAAAGTCAATGATAAGTTGGAGTCGGTCATCTTCCTGTTGATGATCCCTCAAAATTTCTGGCGTTAAAGCTGGTAACGCTTCTAATGTCTCTGGCTGACCTTGATTTATGGCTAAAACATTGATATGGGCTACAGATTTTACTCCGTCGGGAACGAAGAGTCTTTCTACTTCTTCCTCAAACGGTTCTAGGCTATTATCTTCTCTGGCGTACTCGGCCCTTGAAATAGCATCTGGGACTATGTTCTCCTTTCCAGGTATGTGTTCTACGATAAAGCTAAACTCTTGTAGTAATAAAGCCCATCGAACAAGACGACTATTGATGTCTCGCATCTTGTTTAGCCAGACTAGCGCTTTATTATCCGTTCTTAGGGTGAAAGTATGTCCGTCTAAATAATTTCTAAACCTTTTTACGGCGATTACTACCGCTAGCAATTCTCTCTCCGTTGCGTGATAACGTTGTTCGGCTGGTTTTAGCATGTAGCTAGCAAACGCGACTACTCGTTCTTTCCCTTCTTCATCTTGCTGTAATAAAACGGCGCCAACCCCGGTCTGCGAGGCATCCGTTTGCAGAATAAAGGGCTTGTTCATATCTGGGAAAGCCAGAACTACACTTTCTATTAATTTACTTTTTAACTTGTCAAAGGCTTCAGCTTCTGACTTTTCCCATCTCCAAGGCACGTTTTTCTTTAGTAATCGAAATAACGGCATAGCTATATCGGCCATGCGGGGCAGATAACTTCGATAAAAATTAACGAGACCCAGAAATGATCGAAGCGACGATACATTTGTTGGTGTAGGGAAATCTCTAATCGAGTCTACTTTTCTCGGGTCGGTCTCTATTCCGTCGGCTGACACGACGAAGCCTAAAAAATTTATCTTTGTTTGGAAGAAACTGCATTTCGGGAGGTTGCAAGTTAGATTGGCTTTTCGGAGAGCCTCTAAGACGAATTCTAGATGTTTTAAATGATCTTCTAGACTGGCACTGAAGATAATAATGTCATCCAAATAA